>NC_064852.1:58999930-59154930 GCF_024139225.1 Suncus etruscus
AGAGTCCTTGGAACTGTTGAAAAACCTTTTTTTTTTTTTGATATTCTAAGCATGATACTTATTCTAGCATCAGAATTGGAGACTCTCATGTAATTCTACTTTTTAACAATTTTCAAGGCCCCTCATATGTATCCTTTATTTCAAAGGCTTTATAACATCGATATTGTTTTGGTTCCAGACAGTAGTGTCTTTTAATAAATACCATTACCACCACTCCTGTTACATGTTCAACAGATAAAATAGAGGCATCATATGCTGACATATATTTTATACATATATTTATATATATAATGGAATTCTACATAGCTGTAAGGAATTATGCAATCACGCAATTTGCAGCAACATTGATGGAACTGAAAGATACTAAGTTAAATGAAGTAAGCCAGAAGAAGAAAGATAAATACAGAATAAAATCACTTATATGTGGTATTTAGAATAACTGCATGAAGAAACATAATGGTCTAAATAGTAATTGTCTCAAACACCGTTGGGTTCAGAGTAGAGTGAGGAGAAGGAAAGAATCTGAGTGAAAGAGGAATGACACAAATATGAAAGAATGGGAGGCAGGGACCAAGAAGTCTCAAGTGTTTTGGTAGTGTTCAACAAGGACAGAACTAAATATCCAAGCCAAAGGCAACAATAATGGAATCAAGAGACCCAGATTTTAACAATCTAAATATAAAATGGGCCTGTTATACTGGCTGGCTGGGGGAGGCAAAGGGAGGTGATATGGGATGCACCTAGGGAACACTGGTGGAGGGAGGTGGACATGATGGTATTGGTCTTGATTCATTGTTGTATGTCTGAAACTCAACTATGAAGGTCTTTTCAAGTCACAATGGTTTCAATAAAATAAAAAAGCACTATTGTAACCATGCTATGTAAACTAAACTGAACTAAAATAAAATTATAAACAATAACATACTTAAAATTATTTGCATGGTGAGAAAATTTATATAAACAAGACTCTGGGGACCAAGGATATAGCTAAATTAGCAGAGTATCTGTCTTGCATGAATGAACTTGTTTTTGTCTCTGATAACACATGTCTGTCCTATCATACTTTGGAATAACTAATGTGTACCCCCAATTACCAGAACTACCTTGAGGGTAAAAAGTAAAAATAAGACTTTCTACTGAATGGTAGAACATAACTGCAGATCATCATCTGTCAATACCCTAATACCAAGATACATAAAAAACTCACAAAGCTCAACAAAACACATACAAAAATCAACAATCGCATAAAAAATTAAGAAGAGTTAAGTATTTCATTGAAAAGGAATGCAGAAAAAAATGTTCACTATCCATATTGTCAGTGAAAATATAATCAAAATGACAATATTTTAATGTGTTTTCAGAGAGGTTTTGACACGTTATATATTGACATATTTGTAAACATAATAACATTGTACAATGTTATGTTTCATAGTTATGAGAATGGTCTATATCCAAAAGGTCAGAAACAGTAAGAGTTGACTGAAAATGAAATAAGGAAGCCTTATTCATTGTTTGTGGATTTGGAAATTGATCCAAGCCCACTGTTAAATGAAGTATTGATATTTGCCAAAATACTAAAAATAGACCCAGCTATGATTTCAGCAATTTCAGCCACATGTTTCTATCCAAATAACATAAAAATAGCATTTTAAAAAGATGCATTCAAGGGGCCGGGCGGTGGCGCTAAAGGTAAGGTGCCTGCCTTGCCTGCGCTAGCCTCGGACGGACCACGGTTCGATCCCCCGGCGTCCCATATGGTCCCCCAAGCCAGGAGCGACTTCTGAGCGCATAGCCAGGAGTAACCCCTGAGCGTCACCGGGTGTGGCCCAAAAACAAAAACAAAACAAAAAAAAAGATGCATTCATACAATGTTCATTGCATACTTATATTCGTTGTCAAGATAAGAAGACCAAGGCATTTAAAAATAACTTGTCTATATAAGAAGAAAAACATTTCTTTGTTCCCAGTAAGGAAGCATGTTTGAATTTTGTAAAAGTCACAGTATTAGGTATGTACTAGAGACTAGAATTACAAAGCTAATTAAGACAGTAAGAAGTTTATGACAAAAGTTTCAGCTTTTTTTCCTGATATGTATAACTAAACTTGAAAAAATAAATTTACCTGTTTTAATAGATAACATAGGTTTTCAGAGAGAAAACTAAACAATGTTAGGACCTTCCTTTCCATAAAATAAGAATTCCAATAGAATCTCAAGCTGAACACTTCAAATTCTTTTTTTTTTGTTTTTTTTTTGTTTGTTTGTTTTTGTTTTTTGGGCCACACCCGTTTGATGCTCAGGGATTACTCCTGGCTATGCGCTCAGAAATCGCCCCTGGCTTGGGGGACCATATGGGACACCAGGGGATCGAACCGCAGTCCTTCCTATGCTAGTGCTTGCAAGGCAGACAGACACCTTACCTCTAGCGCCACCTTCCCGGCCCCATAAATTCTTGCTTAATTATATTTCGTTTAGTCTTAAGCTAACTTTCCCCCCTTAGACACTGAAAGCAATATTGTCTTAGAATATTTTTCCATTTGTTTTTAGTTTTTTTGGAACTCTTCCATAGACTGTTTAGTTTAGACTATTTTATGGAAAAACAAGTTAAACCATTTATAACATTCTGAATCAGAAATGTTTATGTGATGCGAATGAATTATCTGCCCAGAAGTTTATATAACATCTTCATTTTGACTATGACTAATTTTTCCATCATTATTAGTATTAATAATATTGGGACAAAAGGCAGGTAAATTAAAAACCAACAGCTAATTAAAAATAATAAAAAATGGGGGCCAGAGCGATAGCACTGCAGTAAGGTGTTTGCCTTGCAAAGGACCAACACAAGACAGATGGTGGTTTGAATCCAGGCATCCCAAATGGTCCGCTGTGACTGCCAGGGGTGATTTCTGAGCACAAAGCCAGGCATAACCCCTGAGCACCGCTGGGTATGACCCAAAAACAAAAAAAAAAAATGTTATATCATTTTTTTTCCTGACAGCAATCTTGTCTTATATTATTTATATTATTTAAAAACCAGTGTTTAAAAAATTATTTCCCCAATACTTACTTAGATTTAATGATCTCTTTTTCAGTATTTCTAAATGGGAATTTGTGTTATTGAAGTGCTGAAGTGCTACTGATAAATTAATAGCTACCATGTACTGAGAATTTATTCTGTATCATGAAATTAATATTATTATTGGTTGAATTAATAGGTTCCAGTTTATATATGATATATTTATATATACAATATAATATCATATATTTCTAATTTTTAAGTGGAATTTCTCTGTGACATTATAAGTATTATCACTCACATTCTGCAGAAACTTTATTTTGTATTGCTAATTTCATGCATACATACTCTACTAACTTTTAGGTACTTATTAAAATAATAAAAATTTCTGCTCTTAAGGTTATTTGTTTATAATAAGTGGTTGCTTGGTATAACAACAAAATACAATTTGTTTATTGCAAACAATTTAAATTATCTGATAATAAATATTGACCTAGTCCTTTTTCCAGTAATACTGTTTAAAAAGCACCCTCTAGTATTACAGGGGCAAAGCAGGGAGATGTGGGATGCATGCTGGGAACAGGGACGAAGGGAAGACAACACTGGTGGTGGGAATGCCCCTCATTCATTGTCACTACTGCCTAAAATATTACTGCAAAAGATTTGTAATTCACTTTTACCACAATAAAAAGGAAATAAAAGAGAAGAAAAGAAAAGAAAATAGAAAAACAGAAAATTTATTCCAAAAAAAAAAGCACGTGGAAGGCAAAGAGACCACAGTAGTAAAGGTATTTGTCTTGCATGCAGCAGACCCAAGAGGGATCTGATTCAATTCCCTGCATCCCATATGGTCCCCTTAGCTTGTGAGGAACAATTTCTGAGTGCAGAGCCATGAGTAACCCCTGAGTGGCTCTGTGTGTGGCCAAAAAATCAAAATAAATGAACAAGTAAATAAATTGTGTTTTTAAAACGCATATGGGCTATTTTTATGCTAATCTAATATTATCAATTACTTAAAACAGTCCTGAAGATCTAAATTGCCAAATATAAGTTTATAATCAATAGGAAATCATAACCTGGAAACCATTTAATTTTTAGCCTGATTTCTACTCCCATCATTTTATTTATGTCATAACTCAAATACTATATTCATACAATGTTCTGAAAATATTTATAGCTATTATATCATTTATTTTCATATAATCCCTTACCACAAAATGCTGAAACAATTATTTCTATGAGACTTCAGAATATGGTTCAAATTACCTTTTATTTCTAGTACAGCACTTCTAATATTGTGTTGCTATCATCCATGGATATGTAGAGTGGAGTGTTTTTAATTACAAACTTTTACAAATTACAAACATTGAAATCTATATTTAAATCATGCTTTTCAGTGACTGGCACATAAAAATTTCAAAAAATATACATATGTGTATATACCTATATATACACATGTGTGTGTGTATATATATATTGGATTTGGTACAATATTTATAGTAAACATGGTGCTTACAGACTTTTAGTATGACATACATCAACAAAACCACCTTTCTAACACTGCATTAAAAGGAGTTAATAATTGTTGGATTAGCCAGGTTCCATCATATTCAGGATATGCTTGTTACTAATTGGTTGGAAGCACCTTTGGATTTTGGACTGGTGCCTTGAACCACCTCTTTTTACAGCAACTTTCTAATAAAGACCCTGGGTCGCAGGAGAAAAAAAAACTTGCATATCCTGAACAGGATGTAACCGGTTAATCCAACAAATAATCATTCCATTTATAAAAAATTTGAAACACATTTTAGAAAAGTTTTAGATATTTAAAATCCAGTAAAGCTGACCTAGGACTCTCATCCATTAAATTATAGAATAATATGACAATTTAAAGCTTTATATGCAATTGATTCTTTTCCATACCATCTTTCTAAAGTATGTACTATATAGGTCACAAAAGATAGTTCAGGGGACAAGAGATCATGAGTTAAATATGGAAGAACTTAAGCTCAATTCCTGGCATTAATGCTCTCCTAAGCACCTCTGAAATGTAGCCCCCAAAATCTTATTACTTTATAGCAGTGGTGGACTTAAGAACAACCTATTGTCTACTCAGAGTTTTCACATGTCAAACCCCATTGGCCAAGTATTTCTGGAAGTGGACTCTAGGGATACTCCTCCCCAACCCTCAACTCCTCCACCCTTTGCCAAACAGAATATATCCAAATTTTCCTCTTAATATTTGGGTGTATGTAGAGACTTGCTTGCTTCTTTGAACATAAAAGATAAAGAAAAATGATGAAGTAAAAACTTGGATACTAGGTTATGATAGAACCTGGAATTTTATTATATCTACCATTCATAGTATGTTATTATTTTTTCTTTTTGATTTTGAGCCACACCCAGTGATACTCAGGGGTTACTTCTGGTTATTTGCTCAGAAGTCATTCTTTTGGGATCTATATGGGAACCCGAGAAATCAAATCGTGGTCGTTCCTAGGTCAGGGGCTTGCAAGGCAAGCCCCCATTTTTTTGGTTATTATTTTTTAAAACAATCATGTTAGGTGCTTTCTTAAATATTACAATTTTATACAAGTGAAGAAATATTCAAAGAAATTCACGAGAATTTGGAATAAACATAGGTAGGAAGAGAAAGTTCAGATTCTCATGCAATTTGCATGATTCCTAATCCTTAGCTTTTGTCCCCATTGTATTCTATTTCATTAAAATTCAGTTTAAATTTATTATTATAGCAACCAATTTGTTCCTGCAGTTATATAAATAACTAAAATATGCAGCAAGATGCTGTGTTAGAAATAGTAATAATTGGGGCCGGGCGGTGGCGCTGGAGGTAAGGTGCCTGCCTTACCTGCGCTAGCCTAGGAGACGGACCGGACCGCGGTTCGATCCCCCGGCGTCCCATATGGTCCCCCAAGCCAGGAGCGACTTCTGAGCGTATAGCCAGGAGTAACCCCTGAGCGTTACCGGGTGTGGCCCAAAAAAAAAAAAAAAGAAATAGTAATAATTGGTTTGATAGTAAACTCTATTTCAAATAATAAATTTATATTTATTTTATAGTTATTCTCTTATCATTATTATAAAACTTTTACAACAAAACACACAGATACACACATCTCATAATTTTTCTCATGTCTCTTGGTTCATTCATCTGTACACCATAAGTTATATAGGGTCTCCTGTTTATTAATTGTTTGTTATAATATTTAATTCTCAGAAGTGAAACTTCTTTATATATGTATATATATATATATGTATGTGTGTGAAACTTTATATATAGTCTTAACTAATTCCTGAAGCTCAATTTTTGTTTGCCCACAATTACTGTAATTTTAAGGTTAGTCTCAACCAGAACTTAAAAAAACGAATGTGCTTGACTGATGTGGGAATCAATCATCTTATAATGTGGTCTCTGATTAAGGGGATGTAGGTTACGGTCTAAGCATCTCTATTTATTTTAAATTTCTAACTGATGTAATGTTATTGTTTTTTGGTCCACAATTTAAGAAGGAAGAATATAGGCAAAATTAGATTAAAAGCACCAGTTTATTAAGAAAAACATATAAAAAAAATCCTCTGTGTAGTTTCAGGAAAATTTGAATTTTTATCCCAATAGTATAGTAGTTAATTGCATGAGAAATGAGAGAAATTTTCCCTACACCTTGGTCAAATTATAAAATGGGTCTAGCAATAGTTTGCTATGATTAATATCACAAGAGACAAATTCAATATATGCATGGAGGTCTGTAAAATATGGAATCTTGAGACTAAATAAAATAACTAATTATATTTATATTATTTTACAAAAAGCGGCAATAAATTAAGAATAAACAAAAAACACACTTAAAATATTTGGTATTGAAAATGAGTCATAGTGACCAAAGTAGATATTGTTCACAGTTTCTCATCCTTGAATTCCCATTTCATCTCTGTGCAGATAGGGTTGTCTTTCAGATAGAAGTATTTACTGCATTCTGGAAGAACAAAGAAGAAGAGAATCAGCATGTGTGCTTTAAGAAGGCTTGTATATCTTTCATTTACAATTGCTTCCTTAATTCAAAATAGTTTTTTTTTATTGATATGGTATAATATGTTGATTGATTTACAGATGTTAAACTTTCCTTGCATTCCTGGGATAAAACCTACTTGGTTTTGGTGAATGACCTTTTTGATGAGGCATTGGATTCTATTTGCCAGAATTTTGTTGAGAATCTTTGCATTTGTGTTCATCAGGGATATTGGTCTGTAATTTTCTTTCTTTGGCAGTAATTCTGTCTGGTTTTGGTATCAAGGTGATGTTAGCTTTATAAAAACTATTTGGAAGCGTTCCTGTTTCTTCAATTTTATGAAAAAGTCTGAAAAACATTGGTAGTAGTTCCTCTTGAAATCAGTTGTTTCTATGATTTGACATGTTAATCAAGTCACAAATTCTTTGTCGGTTAGATTAAATTAAAATGTAGATGTATAAAACCTGATTTTCCCCTGGCTTTTACACTTTTTCTGTTTTTTTTTTTTTATTTTTTGTAATCATAATATTAACTATGAATATCACTAAGTGTAACACTACTTTAGTGGTATTTTCTGTTTGCCAGCATTACATTGGAAGAACATGTGCTTTTTTATTTCTTACTTTGAAACTCATGAAAATAAGTGTTATAACCTTATATAATATATATATGTATATATATATAACATACAATATATATATTTGGCCATACCGGTGATGCTGAGCAGTTACTCGTCTCTATGCACTCAAAAATCAGTCCTGCATCGAGGGATAATTTGGGATACAGGAGATAGAGCCCAGGTTTTCCTGGGTCTGCCGCCTGCAAGGCAAACGCCTTACAGCTGAACTCTCACTCCAGACCCTATAACCTTATATTTTTGATAGGAATATTAAAGATTACAAAAAGAAATTTCTTTTCCAAGTCTTAGGTTGATGGGTGGTAGAACTATATTTATTACATCAAATATAATTTTCCATATTATTTGTTGATAGATCTATTAGTATATGAACTTAATGTCATTTATTAAAATCTGAATTACTATTTTTAATTTCAAAATCTAAAATGCAGGAACTGAGAGATAACAGAGAGGCTAATTAGGTAACATGCCCATAATGTATTTGATCTGTGTTCTGTCACTATTTGTTAACAAAATTATTAGTTATTATTTTCTTTTTGCTTCACCTTTATTCTTTATTTTTTTGTTATTTATAATTCTTTATGGTAAGTATTTTTATTATTCAATATTAAAAATACCTTAAAAGACAGCTGATGAATAATAACACCTTTATTTTCCACCAGTTCTACTTCTTAAATGCATACAATATTCCTTGGAGGTTCTTCCTGTGTTGTCTTGCTTATATAAGTGCAGATTCAGATTATTTTTCTATTATTCATGTGTCTTAAATTTTCTGTTAAGCATTAAAAACAGCTCTCCTCAAAACAAAAAATCATATTTTTAAATTCTACCAGAAGTTTTTTTTTTTTTTGCCATTGCATAATTTGAATTTATCACAAAGCAAAATTTGCAGGGCCACAGACTCTATTTGAAATCCAGAAAAAGTCAACTTTTGTTGACTTTTTTTAAGGTTCTGAAATTTTTTCACCTTGGCATTTAGATATTGACTTAGAAAAACAAATGTGGATATAATTATTTTTTTTACTGAAAGTAGTATTTCACGAAACAAAACATATTATGCCTTCACACGAAGCAAACTAAAACTGATAATTAAAAATATATAATATATATCCATCAGTCTAAATACTTCATGCGAATGTAGCACAAAAGCATTTAACATTTTCACTCTGAGCTCTATAACTTTTGATTGTTTTATTTGAAATTGCCTAAATATTTAACTTAACGCCAGAGTTTAATTAATCTTTCAAAATTTCTCTTTTTTTTAACTTTATTTTTTAATATATATATTTAAGTACCATGAGTGCAATCATATTTGTAGTTGGGTTTTAGTCATAAAAAATACACCCCCTTCCCACCAACAATGCCAAAATTTTTGCTTCTTAATATGACATTATTAGAGGTAGAAATACCAGACTTATTAAAAAGTCCAAGAGAACAAAGGAAAAGCAAAATGGACTTTCAAAAACTTCAAAAACAATTCAATCTGGAAAATTGTAACACACAATTCTCCACAAGGAATAATAAAATGAAAAATGATTAACAACTCACTGTGTATAAGAGATAAAAATAATTCCTTTCTCTACTAGAAATTGATGAAATGCTGTTGTGCTTTCCCCATAATATTTACAATACTATGATGCAATATTGGAAACAGGAATGATAGAGGTGTGAAAAAAAAATCTAAATCTCACACGTGGAAAGCAGATGCTGATAGCCATTTTGGCTGATGCACTGTTATTTTTTTTTCCTCCTAAAATCCTAGTCCAATTCAAATGGTTTTTTGATTCTAGGGAATCGGTTAAAAGCAAGAAGGATCTACATAACAAATAAAGAACTTATTCTTTAAAAGAACAAATAGGAAAACTTTGTAAGGACAGGCAAGTTAAATGAAAATAAAACAGCGATTTAGATAGGAAAGTGAATAAGTAGAAATGCAAACTGAAAGTTATTTGAACAGTAATGATATTCAAAAAGGATATGTTTCACAAAGTCAGGCTAGGTGTGCAATTTTTATTAGTTTTGTAATACATTTTTCACAGATTGATTTAAGTCTAGCCCGCCAATAATATATATATGTATATATATATTGATAGTACTATTTTTTGTTTGCTTGCTTTGCTTATTTTAGGCCACACCCTGTGACTCTCAGGGGTTACTTCTGGCTTTGCACTCAGAAATAGCTCCTGGCTTATGAATTAAGAATTTATTATATAACTAAAAATTGTGATAATATTCATTGTAGCTAGGTTTAATAAATGTCAATAATGATGCATGTGTGCGTGTGTGCAAATAAATTTGAACAAATACCTAAAGAGCCTCTCACAATTTACCTGTCAATTTTTATGGATCAACTATTTTATGAGTCATCAGAGCATATTTGGTTCCTTTGAATATAGTGTTTCATACATTGATGGTTAACAATTTTTATCTTAATATGATGAAGCAACTTGAACTATCAAAGGATGTATTAGAATCAGAAACTGGTCTCTCACAAAAAATATGTTAGGCTTTTATATTGTCAACCTGATTTATAGTAGAAACGATGTCTCTGGAAATTCTTTTCTTATTTTGTTTCCTTCACTTCAAGGGTTGAAACCATTTGAGAGTCTGCATGAAATAAGGAAGTGAAGTATAGCAGTTGACATCATATTCTAAAGATGCACATTAATTCATTGTAGATAAAGATATACATGGGAGATACTGATGGGCTTAGTTCATCAGCTCTATTCCTTTCTTCATTACCTACTCTTTGTCCAGTCACCAGCCCTGCTGATCAACAGTGCTCACTCACTATTGGGTTTAACATGGAGCACAAGATTGCAAACACACATCCACAAATCAATAAAGCTAAAATGGATATCTCCATTCTCTTCTATAATTTGTTTTAACTCTTAATAGATTTATTCTCTTTTTGGGCATTTGCGTTTCCCCTAGAAATAAGAAAAAAAAGGAAAATAACTTGTGGGTGTCCCACCCACCTCACCAATAGACCTATAACTCTGCTGTGAGGGCATTTCTGTGTATCAAAAATTCTAGAATAAATATTTAAAACATAAGCCAAGGGTTGGGGAGCAGTAATTTTATGAACAGTCTTGAGTGGTGAGTTGAAGGACCAGGGACTCATAGTTTGTCCAGAATAGGGAACCTCTCCTTTAGGTCCTACTCTTGCACTTCCTGGATACCACCTGCCTGGGGCAGCAGGTATTGTTTAAGGGGTCCCCAGGAAAGATATGCCAGTAGTTGATTATGGACTAGCAGAAGACTGGCCACCCCACTTGATTTGCAGATCAGTGGTGAAGTGGAAAGATTAATTAAAAGAAAGGTAAACTTTCATGAAAACGTGAGAGTGCCAACCATGTGGGCTTTATCAAATATGTAACCCTGCTTCCTGTTGAGCACCCTGTTCCAGACCACCAACTCTGAGAAGTGTATCTTCACCAGGGTGATGAGATCCTTGAGCTGGGGTTGGGCAGCTGGCATGCTGGTGTGGTGGGAAGAATCTAGCTGTAACCTGGTGTGTATCTTCCAGCATGGAGCATCACACTATACATGTCAAACCACATGTCACTCGAGTTATTCTCCTCTTTGGTGGCCCATTGGAAACTGGCCACCATGCTGTCCTGGTCTTCTTGCACACCCTTAATGATATATTTGAGTTATTTTGGTTCTGGGCCCAATGCACAAGAGTTGAGTTCCTTAGCTAGATCCCACTTGAACTGCTTGATCAGAAAGGTGCATTGCTTCAGCTCCTAGAATCTGTTATAATCATTTCTATGTAGGCACTTAATTGTTCTGCAGTGACATATCTGGTAGGTAATTTAACTTCCCTATTTGGAGCTTTACTTCCTCCTCTCCTTTCACAAATATAAGATTCAATAACTAAATTCAATTCATAATTGAATAGAGTTCAAGATTAGGTCTGCTTACTAGAATATGGAAGGATGGCATACACTGTCATGTAAATTGAGGCAGGACGAAATTAAATATAAATGCAAAAAGATACTGTAAATGCTATGCCAGTGGTTGAGGACAACACATTTTATCTTCATCCATTTGTTTATAATTAAAGGAAAAATAGTTTCTTTTTTTCATGCTTTATCTCATGCTCATTGTATCCCTGTGCCTGACTTTTTACATCATGCTGAAGATATGCATGGATAATTTGATAAACTGCTTGGGATAGAGCTGAATGTCTACATCATGTTTGCATCATATAGCTGTTTTCAAGAAAACATTAGTAGAGTTAATTGAAGGACTTTTCTTTTCCTCAACTGTTTGGAGGCAGAGTTAAAATACATAGTTAATATAGGCAATAATATTATATTGATTTAGAAAAAATGAACTTAAAAGAAAAAGAAGTAGGGGCCAGAATGGTGGCACAGCTGTAATGCGTTTGCCTTGCTTGGGCTGACCTAGGATGAACCATGGTTCAATCTTCTGACATTCCATATGGTCCACGAGACAGGAACAATTTCTGAGCACATAGCCAGGAATAACCTCTGAGAGTCACCGAGTATGGCCCAAATAACCCCCCCCCCAAAACAAAGGAAAAGAAGTAGTGAAAGTAGTTAATGAGTGGGGAGGGTACTCAATACTAATAATGGAAGCCCCAGTAGTCACACCCACATCCCACAGACTGTGCCATGTTTCAAACTTCAACTAATCTAGGAAGACATGCCAAAGCAATGAAATCTACACCTCAATAGAGAAGCAGGCAGTGAATCATCCTAGATTAACAGATCTTATATTATCTTAAGACAGCTTCTGATTCTGCAATACTGACAGTCCAGTTGGAACACAGAAAATTAAATGGACACATATAGAATAAAGCATTGTTAGCAAAACTATAATATAGAAGCTCAACTATCAACAATCAGCTCAGTAAATACTCAATGACTTCAATAACACCCGTGTGATGGAACAATTTTTACAAATTTCTTTTACTAATCTGTTTTTTATTATTACCTTACAATTTTTGCTATAACAAGTAATATAAAATAAATTATTTTGTGCCTGCAATCTTGGGAAATGGCTTGGATACTGAGGACAAGGGTGGAGAGAAGTTCGCACTAGTGGTTACTTCCTAAAACAACTGTGAAATGAACTATATTGAAAACCATGGAGTTTAAATAGTTTGACAGAGGGTCCCAAGTGATAGTACAGTGGGCATGGCATTTGCCTTACATGCAGCAAACCCAGGATGTACCCAGGTTTAATCCCCAGCATCCCATATTGTCCCCGGAGCCTGCCTGACCACAGAACTACGAGTAACCCATCAGCACCGCTGGGTGTGGCCCAACCAAAACAAAACAAAAATAAATAATTTTTATATGTATGCATATTTATACATATATATATATATATATATAAAGAAAGGGATAGGGGCAAAAATAATGGACTAAGTTTTTCAAATTAATTTGACAGCATATCTATGCAGTATAAAATTTGTTCTGTTTTTCCATGAAAATCAATTCAACCTATATTTTCTATTCAACTGTAATATAGATTTACTTCATCAATATGACATGTTAAGCAAACAATGAATATGCTATTTTTGAATGCTTGTCAAGCTATTGCTGTAGTACAGGGAATGTGATATTGACCAATAGAATCATATATTCTCCATTTCAGTCTTCACTGCACCTCAAAGAATAGTTATAAGATGACTTATTTAAGGAAACACAAAAGGAGATCTAGGAAATAAATATAATTCCATTGGCTCTTAAAAGCCTATCGACAGGTGTATTTAAATTTATCACAGCTAGACATTACATATATTACATTTCTGGAAAGAAAAATCCATTGCTGTGTTGTTTTATTTATTGTAAGTTCCTTAAGGTAAATAAAGGAACATGTTTTCCTTCCTACAGGGATGAATAGGAATTTTGTTTTCTGTGAGAATGTATTTTATTAAAAAATATTTAATTGGCCTTCAGTTCATATTGTATTTTTACAGCAGTATAATTTCAAACATAGAAGTAATAGTTCTTCCTGTTGAGCTAGTATGTTGCTAAAAGTGAAGAAAAGTAACCATAAGAGATGGTTGGACAACAGGCTTATATCTCCTTAGGACTGTTTTTACTTAGATAAATAGGGTAAATATATAAACTATGAACTTACTAGCAGCATCCAGTCAAATCAGAAACAAAATAGGCATGTTTTTTCATCCAGTATTAATCTCGAGGAAAAATAGCCATAGTCAGGCCTTGCTATGAAAAATAAGGACAATATTCTTCACTTTAAAAATAAAATTTTGAAGGCTAAAATAAAAATGTTAGCACTAGAACAAACTTTCAGAACAATTGGAAGAAATGTACTCAGATTAATTTCAAAGGAATTCATTAGGACTGAGATGCAGAGTGAATAGGTCATTAAAAAAGACCTATTTATTGAGTGTTAAAACTTAACCCGGACTACTAACTGGACAGTTACATGAGAACACATTTATACTAATTTTTAATATTGAATATTAATTTAAGCAAATTAATTTTTAACTTTTATGAAGCCATGCACTTTGTTATTTAATAATTATATATGACAAAAATGTACACTCTAAGAGGAAAATAGTAGATATGTAATTTAAAATACATTATCTAGAAATTTATTTTACATTTTTCTGAAAATAAAAAACCAGGATAAATATCAGAAATTGAGCACATGCCTTGAATGCAAAAAGCCCTGTGCTAAATCCCTGTGCAAAAAAAGAAAAAAGACTGAAAGTAGTATTACCAACATCTACTTGCCCTCAAACATTTCCTCACAAACAGTCTATTTTTAAATTTCTTTATACTTTTTTTGGAAAGCAGTTGGAAAGCTGACTTACTATATCTTATTAGGTACCTGTCAATTTAGTAATAAGCATTAAATATCTATGTCAATTTTTATCTTGAGTGACTTCTTGCCTCATTTTCACAAAAAGTCTACTGTTCCCTCTTGAGGAAAAAAATAACTGGCCATCACAAGAAATTATATGAGAGGGTTATTTTTCTATAAAAAATAAAAGTGCTATACTAATTTGAGAGGTCATCCTAGTAAATAATAAGATCTGGAAAAATATTCAAATAATATAAATTTATTGTAGCCTTGAGAAGTGGAAATGGGCACATTCTGTGGCTATTCTAATTTTCAGCAAAAGTTGTTGAGTATATGAGTCAATGAAAACAGGAACAGATGTTATTAACATGTTTCTGAGATTATAAACTCTATTTTGAAAACCTCTAAGATTTATATATCATGGGAGTATACAGTTTTGCTACATTTGTATCAGAAGTATTTTCAGAAATTACTGAAAATAACAGTAAATGTAAAAATTTCAAGATTAAAGATCTGCATTATTTATTAGATGTATGTGAAAAATATAGGGAACAAACTTTCAATTCCCTAAGTAGAATATTTGTTGCATGGCATGTTTGCATAAAAAGATGAGATAACTTCATAAATAAATATATTATAAAGCTTGCCTGATAATTAATGATCTACTTTACACTTTAGGACTTAAAATTCATATCAATAATGGGAAAGGCATTCATAATCTCTTTGCTGTTATTTAATTTAACATGTAGAACAATGGGGTCATTAGTCACTTCATATTAATATTCAAGTGAGAGAGAAGATGTTGTGACATGCTCTATTCCAGATTGCAATTTCATTTGGCTGGGTGTTGTCTTAGGCATCATGGGGAGAAAATAAAGAAGTTAGATTAATTTTCTGATACACGTATTTTTGCTTCATTGTTCTGATCTATTAGGAAATATTAACAATAGTAAAGTCAATCTTTACCTGTCCAGTTTTAATAAATATAACCATTTTCTTCAAGATATTATGTATTATTAAAATGTAAACACATTCTTAAATCTTGACAACGACAACAGAAGATTAGTAATTTTATTCTATATTTTCATTTTGAACATATGGTAGCTAATGAAAATAGCTAATGAATAATAATGAAATTGTTTGTTTGGTTGGTTGGTTTTTTTAGGTCATACCAGGAGGTGCTTGGAGGTTACTCTTGGCTCTGGGCTCAGAAATAACTCCTGGCAGACTCAGGGGGCCATATGGGATGCTTGAATTTGAACCATCATCCTTCTTGGTTTCACTGAGTGTAAGGCAAAGGTCCTACCTCTGTATTGTCTCTCTCTGGCCTGAAAATGACCTTTCTTGAGCTAATGGACACTGTACTTCCTTTTTTTATTGCCCATTAAGTTAGTATATTTGTAAAAATACTTTATGCTCCATATTATCAAGAAGTAATTTTCAAAAATGTATGGCAAAGTAACAATGCAAAATTAAGTTCTAAGAAAAAAGCCTTCAATTCACACTATTTCTGTTGCTTTTTGAAAGATTAGTTATTAGTAAATATGAGCTTTATAAAATGTTAATGATAATGTGTTGAAACGTTTATAAGTTTGAACTTCATTTTCACTATGAATCTAAAAGTAAATACTACTCTTCATTTTAATTAGTCAAGGGGCTAAGGTTTAGAGATATGTTGTTATTTATCCAAGTTCACAGATACAATAAGTGGTAAACTTGAACAGCAGAATTTAATATTTGTACTTTAGTTACATGTAAGAAATTGGGCTGGAGTTATAGCTGAGTGGTAGGGCATTTACCTTGCCCTGGGCCAACTTGGGATTCATCCGGGTTCGAACCCTGGCATTCCATATGATACCCTCAAGCTTTCAAGAACGATTTTTGAGCACAGAGCCTGGAGTAACAATTGAATGCTGCTGCTGGTGGCCAAAAACAAACAAGCAAAAATATGTAAGAAATAAAAGATAAAGGTAGTGGGTTCTTCAGCAAATTTAATTCAGTGTTTACTAGTCAGTGAAATAAAGGAAAGTGTTTTCCTTTGACCGTTTCTATTAGAAATGAAGACTGGAAACACTGTAGTTCACATGTGACTCACTGATAATTCAACTGTAATCAGATATGCACTTTATTATTTAACTACCTTGTCAATATTCACTTTAAATATCTCTCTAGGTTAAGGAAGTTTGCCACTGGTTTCCTCATTGGAAAGATTTGTAACTGCCACTCAGTTCCACGAAGCATTTTGTACAGTATATTAATAACTATAGAAGAAAAATAAAAGACTCAATAAAATCGTTTGCTCCTTTCAAGATCTTTGTTTACTTCTGATTCAAATGAAAGCGAATTATTTTCCCAGATCTTGGTGCAACCTACAAAACAAGGAGATTCTTGAAGATGTTCAGACACATATCTTAAAATCTGTGGTTACCTCTCTTAGCTTTTTCTTTTCATAATAATAGAAACTCAAGGGCCGGTAAGTGGTAAGTGATAAGGCTTCTTTCTGCCTTGCCGGCGCTAGTCTAGGAAGGACAGTGGTTTGATCCTCAGGCGTCCCATATAGCCCCCCAAGCCAGGAGCAATTTCTGAGTGCACAGCCAGGAGTAACCCCTGAGCATCATCGGGTGTGCACCGCCAAACAAAACAAAACAAAAAAAATAATAGAAACTCACTTTGGAGTGAATTTATTTGCTATGATTTGAGTGGTGGGAACATTTAATTACAGTGTAAGGAACCCTTCGTTCAAAAAACCATATTCTATCATTTCCAAGTTAAAACAATCAAAACAGGGTTGGCAGATTTTAAACATCTTCCTGGAATCCTTTTTAGGAACACAAATGCCAGTCATGCTTTCTAGCTTTTTTTTTCTTGGCCTCTGGGAAGAAAGTGTCATTCAATTATGTTGCTACAAGTTTCCTTATGCCTCTTTTCCTACTAAGTTAGAATCTCATTAGATTTTATGAAAAGTTTCAGTAATATGCAGTATAACACAATTACAGGTTTTAGCATCTGTTTTAATATGATCTCAAACAAACTTTGAGGGTATTTATTTATGACTGAATATCTCATTATGTGCCAGAATACAGTTTTCTAAAACTGAAAACATATTTTAATGCCAGTACTGTGTCATGGATGGAAGCAAGTATCTTCTGACAGATTGAGCCTTTCCTTTCTAAAGAAGTCTCAGAGCACAGCAAGATGTTGCTGAAGGCATCCAAAGAAAAATGAGGTCATGGTGTCACTAGGAAAAGCCCTTCGATTACATATCACAGGTTTTCATATCTGACCCTCAGCTTCCCAGGGTCAGAAAATCAATCTTCTTGGGAGTATCCCAGGCTAGATTAGATCTGAACATTGAATCAAACTAACAACTCTCCTGAAATTATAATCAGAATAATATTGCCCATGTATTAATTTGCAATTAGATATATTACATCCAGAGGTAACATATACTTGCCTCTCATGGTCAGTATTCCCCATTTTGGTACAGAAAGTCAAATTTAAGTCAGGAGATGCTTAGCATAAAACAGGTTGCTAATTCTATTATGATTTAAATATTAATCAGTTTTAAGATGTCATTGCCTAATGCTAGAGAACTGCTTACTCCTATATGCGATGCTGATTAGGAATCCTCTCTGACATTGCTAAACAATGTTAGGTTTTTTTTCTCCTTCTACTTTCTAATAGCTCTTGATTTAAAAACAAAAATGTCTTTTAATGTGCTCACAGTTAAATAGTGTTAGCCTTAGGAACCATAATATTTTAAGAAGTTTTGGTAAAGAAGATCATTATATTTAAAGTGATGTGAGCCTTCTCCATCAGATTCTGAATTGTAATCTAATCTTGTAAGGGAAATATTTTTTTATTTCTCATTGGACTATGTTCACATTCTAGTCTATTCATGATGGAATGCTGCAGATGATAAGTTAATCAAACAACTACAATGCAGACAACTACAAGAAAGAGGAACAAGCCAATGACACTTGCTTAATATGATCAGACAAATGGCAACACATCTAGCTAATTATTAGATTAAGTTTGGATGATACCAATATTTAGTGCAGCTCTAGAAAACTAACCTCTTAAAAAAAAAGGCAAAAACCTGTAACTCAATAAGAGAAATTTCAGGGTGGACAATGAGCTATTAAATAAATAAAGATTGAATGGAATTATTAAACAATTGAGGAACAGTGTTCATGATTATGATTATTTGAATAAGCCAGAGGTTGGTGTAGCTGTGGAAATTAGGCTAACTTAATTAACCCAAGTTTGTTTCTTTATTTTCAAATTTGAAGGAAATAATAGTGCCTCCCTCACTGAAATAGAAAGGTTAAATGACAGATTTCGTAAAAAGATTGAGCTCAGTGTATGTGTCAAAGAGAATGTTTAGTAAGTAAAACTAGTTAACAATTTACTGAAAGTAGGTGTTGACTTTATTTTATTAGTAAAGAATTGCCAATTAACTGTTTAAGACAAATACTGTGTTTTATAAAATGAGGATAAATAATAACCTTTTGACAGTTGTATTGGGCTAAAATTATATATAGATATCTGAAATTAAATGTGTATATTTATATATTAAATATTAAGATATGTAATTTATTCATATATATTCAGGTAATTTGAAACACAAGCACATTTTCCTTAACTGGTAGATAGTACTAACCATAATAGATTAATATAGAAATAAAACAATTCATATTACAGCTTTGGATTGTAGCACAAATTGTAGCATCAAATGTCTATGTTTGAATGTCTTTCCCTTTGCGAGGTATTTGATTTCAGCACGTTATATACCCACCTTTTAAGTATAAAGTAGGAAATATACAAATTTGGTTTTCTAAAAAACAGACATAATTGAGTCTGTTGTGGTACAATCTCATCTTAATCTTCAAGGGGAAAATTTAACCCTTTTCTAAGACCATCTTAGAGTAGTATATTTTCTTAAAAGTTAAATGAGCAAAGGGGCTTAATAAGGCTTCTCATGGGGCTGGAGCGATGGTGCAAGTGGTATGGTGTTTGCCTTTTATTACAGTCTGTTTGAATTACATGAGGAAAGTACAGATTGCTCTAAATAGTTTTGTTCAAATAAAAAGAGACTGTGTAAAATTACAGCTGTATAAGTATAGCAGAATAAATTTAATTGATGTTATTTTATAAATAACTCTTAACTACATATTTATTTATTGCCTTAACTAAATAGCTTTTTTTTTTTTTTTTTTTTTTTGGTTTGTTTTTGGACCACAGCTGGCGGTGCTTAGGAATTACTCCTGGCTCTGTGTTCAGAAATTGCTCCTGGCAGGCTCAGGAGTCCATATGGGATGCTGGGGGTCAAACCTGGGTCTATCTGTGTCTACCACATGCCAGGCAAATGCCTTACTGCTGTGCTATCACTCCAGTCCCATCTTTTTTTTTTTTTTTTTTTTTTTTTTTTTTTGGTTTTTGGGCCACACCCTGTGACACTCAGGGGTTACTCCTGGCTATGCACTCAGAAGTTGCTCCTGGCTTCTTGGGGGACCATATGGGACGCCGGGGGATCGAACCGAGGTCCGTCCTAGGCTAGCGCAGGCAAGGCAGACACCTTACCTCCAGCGCCACCGCCCGGCCCCTCCAGTCCCATCTTTTAACTCAAATATTTAGCTTTCTAGTCTTGTAATCTTAGAGATTTCTAATGATCATCATCATCTGAACAAGTGAGTTTTATTCTTTACAAATTAAATATAGCATACTAGTTACTTCTAGTCCAATATTCAGTTCTATATTACTAGTTTATTCCTTCAGAAAACTTTTTTAAGTATAAATTTTAGTTTTAGTGGTGTTATTATATTACTTTCTTCTTCAAAGTTATGTATGAGAAGTAGGTGATAATATATTTCATGAGCGCTGAATACACATTTGATTGAGTATAAATATATGAAGAATTCCATTTTCTACCTTAGCAAAGAACACTAAACAAAGATTTATATAAATGAGAATTTCCATATAGTTTGTAATTTGAAAAGTTTTTGTCATGTGGGCAAAGCTGAATGTTTATTTTTTGTCAGTATATTTAAAGTAAAAGTGAAAATAGAAAGGAAACCCTTGACTGAAATTCTTTTTTAGTAAAAATGGAAACTTATAGTCTGTTGTGGTAATATCAGTGTCCTTATTTTCTTCTATTTCTGAAAAATTTATCTCCAGTTAAATGCTTTACCCTTTTAATGTTTTATTAATTGGTTGTTTATTTTCTCTAGTGTGAATTTCTTTTCTACTTTCATAATTACTTAGATAATATCAACTACATCATCTCTGATTTTATTATTTATTTTCTTTCATTTTATTTTAGTTTTATTATTACTTTAAATTTAAGAAATGACAATTGAGTTTTCTTTAAAATGTTTTTATAAGAAGATATAATGCAACTTGGACTCCTAAAAGAAGTGCTCACCTTTCTGCATTTTATATTTGTATCAAGTCAAATAATTATCTTTCCACACGTGTTCTTTTGGAGAAGTTGCTGCCACAAGCTTCTTTAGAAAAAAAAAATCAATCTTTATAATAAGAAAACACTACTTAGAAAGTAAGACTTATTCTAATGAAATAAATTCAAAGGCATTAAAGATGCACTAAGTCTACTCTAATGGGTAGGTCATATAAAGAAAGAAGACATAATACAAAGGTTAGATATGGATCTTTCTATGTCTCTAGCAGTCTATTGAAAGGCAGACAGAAATTAATAAATTATAGTATACTATGAGTGAATATCATAAAAAAATTGCTAGGTTTATTTTTTACTTCATCTTATTGAAGAACTAAACCTAATATATTTATTTTG
This sequence comes from Suncus etruscus, assembly GCF_024139225.1. Taxonomy (NCBI): domain Eukaryota; kingdom Metazoa; phylum Chordata; class Mammalia; order Eulipotyphla; family Soricidae; genus Suncus; species Suncus etruscus. The sequence continues at coordinate 59,021,234 of NC_064852.1, forward strand.
ATTCTGAGACGAATACAACTGTCTCAAGGAACAGTGAAAACTTTTGAGAAACTAAAGTATTCAATCCAAATTCTGAGCAGTGTGCTTGATAAAAAAATAATTAAGATGAAAAGGACTAAAGTAATTTAGTTTACTAGAACTTGATCCAAATATTAAGAGACATATTTAGACATGGTTATCTAAATAAGCAGGTGGGAACACTTAAGGATTTAACATATGTTAAATAATAAAACAGTCATTAATTCACAATTAAATTACTGAAATACTTCTATGCCATATGAGTTTATTTTTTAAAAGAAAGTAATGTGTACTTTAAAGAGATACTATAATTATAAAATATTTTAAAATATGAATGTAATGAATATAAAAAGATATCTTTAAATTTGTATACTCCAGAACCATGTCTAGTGGAATATGACATTTTGAATTAGTTTGTAGAAGTCCAAATGTAATAACATACTTTGAATTTTTATAGAGCTGAGTGACATGGTGATTTTTTAGAATTTTGATATGTTTAGTATTCTTACAAACCACAGATAAATAAATGGCTGTTCAAATATTTGACAAGGAATTTATAAAGAAAAATATGTATGATAAAAACATGAAATATAATGAAAAGACACAGCAGATACTTTTTGTTTTATACACTCATATTTCTCAATTTCTCTATGCTTTAAGACATTATGAAATCTTAGGAGACAGATAGATTGGCAAGTCATGATGAAAGGGATATTTATTGCTAGAATCACTAGCAGAGGAGGAAAATTCACATATTAAAGAAAATGGGGAACTGGAGCCAGAGTGATAGTGCAGCAGTTAGGCACTTGCTTTGCAAACACCCATCTTGGGTTTGATACCCCCAGAGCAACATCAGGGATAATTTCTGAGTTCAGAGCCAGGAGTAACAATCTGAGCTTTGCTAAATTTATCCCCCGCACCAAAAAAGGGGAAATAAATCCTTTGGTGTGTTTTACTATCAGTCAGAATTTGTTCTACTATGGTACATAGTACTTTGGATAGAGCACTTGCCTTTCATGCAGCTGGCCCAGGGTTCAATTCCCAGTATTCCAGATAGTCTCCCAAGCACTGCAGGGACTGATCCCTGAGTATAAATGTAGGAACAAACCTTAAACCCTACCATAAGTGACCCAAAAAAAGTTTTATTCAACTTAAAGAATTTCCTTAATTTTGCAAAACAGAGTGACTGCTAATTTGTGTTCTCTATGAATGTCAAGGGTTTGGGATTTTAAATTTGTCTTGATCCTCTTAATGTCAGTAATTTAGACAACTAGTTTTATCCATTTTTATACAAATATTTATATATATTTATATTATCATTGTAAAGATTAATTATATAACATATGTCATCACCTGTATTACATTCTACCAATGATTCGTTACAAATTAGCTACTCTTGGTCTCTAATATTTTCTCAGTGGTTATATGTGTTTCATTAGTATATTCAGTTAATATTTTTCTAGAATAAATTTTATACCTGCCCACTTTTCTTCATCATTCCTGATGCCCTCTCTAGACCATGAGTTTTCAACTTTAGCAGTATTGACTGTTGGAGCCTGGCCCAGCAACCTAATATCCTGGGGTCAGTATGAAATGAAAGTGAAGTAATATATTCAAAATGCTGATATAAAGTTAAGGCAATAATGAGGCTAAGTGATAAAATATTTTCCTTAGACCAAGTTTTAATTTGGGGGGAATGATAATCTGTTGGGTTATAATTGTTTGGAGGTTACTCTTGGTTCTGCATACAGGAGCCACGTTTGGCTGTAGTCAGGGACCAAATAATACTGAAGGTTTAACCTGGGCCTCCCACATGCAAAGATTGCACTTTAGTCTATTGAACTATTTCTTTGACTCTGGCATTTTCTGTAATGCCAGTTTTAACTTCAAAAGTAAGAATAGTTATTTCATGAGCAGAACAACTAAAATTGCATAGTATTTCATTATTTCACATTCATACATATTTTATTCATACTAAAACAGGAAATACTACATAATAAGTTACTTTTATTATACTTCCTAATATAAGTACATTTTAAAACCAGTATGACTAAGTAATTAAAAATAAAATAATGATTACTTTATCACTCAGTGTGATTTAATATCATGATTTTTGGCATCACCTAGTTCAGAGATCACTCCTGCAGTATTTAGGATGATATGCTTTGTCAGAAATCAAACCACAGATGGACACATGCAAGGTAAAAACTTCAAACTTCAATATCATGATCTCTGTAATAGTGGTGACTAATAACATGGCTAAAATAACATAAGAATATGTAAGATTCTTAGCCATGGAGTTGTTTAGAAAATAATTTTCTTCTGCATTGGAATTATTTTAAGCAACACAAAAATTGTTATTTCATATGCTCAGATTCTGTTTATTCAATAGTAGACATATATTGTTATTTTATATTTTGAGTACCAATGAAATTTCACACTTCATGGGGCCATAAGGATATTAAACTCATCAGGTATAGTTGACCTGAAGTTTAATGAGCAAGGAAAGCATATGGTCATAGCTAAAATATATTATCTCTCTAATTAAAAGCACACTTAAAATATCTCAAAACACTTCACTTAAAATCAAAAATAAAATGAGAACTAATATTTAGTAGAAAACTTGCAACTTGGAACATAGAGGAAAAGGAGGTCTAGCTGAAAGGTAGTAAAGTGCTATATATAAAATCTGTAACTAACATACCACAGAGTAAAATCTTACAAGTTTATTTAAAGACAATTTTGTTGAAGCAGACTGAAAAATAGGAGGCAAATGAAGAAAGAAGTGGCCATTGGTGGAGGGAGTTGTACATTGGTTAATGAATTAGTGTCTGAAACTCTACAATTATTAGTTTGCTATTTATGCTAATTAAGTAAAAATAATTTAAAATTCATAAGTTTATATACATATATATTTACAAATCACTGATATGATATATAACTTTACAAAGAAAAGAGACAACAAATACAATAAAAAATTTATGGGAAGAAATGAACAAAAACTTCCTCAGGGAAGACTTACAAATATACAGATGGCCCAAATGTATATAAAATATGTTTGTATCATTTATAACAGAGAAATTAAAATAAATACACTAATGTTGTCTCACACTATAAGACTATCATAAGTTGCACACACATATAAACCAAAACCAAACCATGTTGTTCTGATGGAGTGGAAAATGGACATTAATTTATTTCTGGTGGTAATATTGACTGGTCCAACTTTTTGGAAAACAATATGGAAACAACAAAAAAATAGAAAATTCTTCTGTAGTATCCAACAATTCTACTTCTGAGCATCTATTCTGAGGGTTCAAAATTTATTCAAAAAGAAATGTACATTCCTATTTTCATTGTAACACTTTCACCTGACAAAATATTTCAATGTTAACATTAACTCCTTGTTATTACCTGCCTCACATATCCACACAAATATCGTCATCACCAGATTCATAATAAAACACAACTCCTTATCCCAGCTTTAAGATATTCTTTGCTAATTTTTCTCTGACTAGTTCACTTTCTTTATGTTCCATGACTTTTATCTTGTCTATTACAATAAATTCATTTATGTTTCTCAGCCTACCAAACTCGCCTACATGACTGTACCCTTGTCACTTACATTTTTGACAGGATGTTCTACACTTATCTCTATATGGCTGAACCTTATGTTGCATAATTTAATAACTATTTTCCAAATGAGAACACTGTTAAACATAAAGTAACGTAGTTATCTACTAATTTTCTATTATATCACTTGATTTCTATGTATTGTAACTCTTATCTCTAGTATATTGTTGCTTAATTATTTATTAAAAATAGTTTCATTTAGAACAAAGACTTATCTATTTGCTACTATTATTCCCCATACCCACAGTCTACTAAAAGGGAGCTATAGAAAAAATGCTTAAGAGCAATGATTTAGAATTTATAGGAAAACAATATCTGTTGTTACATATAAAAGGCCATAATATCTCTTTTCCTCTTTTACACATTAAATCATTGTTTGAGTCCTACTGTTTCAAAAGTTGAATTCCCTAGAGTTTAGTTAGTCTGTCTATAAATCCCTTTCTATTCAGCAAAGTTTGGTAGCAGGACCTCTTTATACATTTTGTTAATCACCGTGAAGATGATCTTGTTTCACTATTTAAAGTTACTTTAGTATATTCCAACACTAAATTTAATATTATAGTTATTATTGGAAGGCCAGCCACCTATAAGCCATTATAGTTTGTACAATTCTATCGGGTTTTATCTTTTTTCTTTTGGGGGTCTTGGGAGCTTACCTAGCAGTGCTCAGGGATTCATCATGGTTCTACACTCAGGATTCATACTAAGCAGAATGTTGGAATTAAAACTGCATGAGTTGCATGGAAGGCAAGCACCTTACCTGTGTTACTATTGCTTCAGCTCTGACATTTATTTCCCTTATTTTGATTTCAATAATTTACTTTGGAAAGGTAATGTCAGGGATTAAAGACAGGGCTTCACAGATGCCAGCCAGGCAAATAAATGCTCTACTCCTATACTATTACTTTGGCCCCAGAATTTTATTTATTTTGTTATCATTATTATTTTTAATTTAGGATCACACACGGTGCTTACTTCTACCTTTGTACTCAGGATATATTCTTGGTGATGGTAGGTGACCATATGTGGTGCCAAGAATAAAATCTGGATAGGTCATATACAAAACAAGTACACTTTCTGTTGTACTATTCCTCTAACTCCCCCTTCATCTATTTTACATGGGTTGAATATTTATAATCCTCTAAGATCTAAAATTCGGTAGCATTTAGACATCTTTTAGATATGTTTTTGTTTTTAAATTGTTCAGAAATTACCAATAAGATTCAACAGTAGTTACATAATAAGAAATAAATTATACTGTAGTTTTAGATTAAATACACTAAGGTTGGTATATTATTATATTTAAAACTTAAACACTTGGCAATAGCTAAACAAAGATGCAGCCAAAATTTAAACTTAATTTAAAATATAACACCTACACATAATACATGACATATGTCAGGGAAAATAACTTTTAACTGACTTAAAAATCATTTTTATTATAATGAGCACATCATTAGGAATAGTTGTTTGGTAAAAATTGATTTTGTTAACTGAACTCAGAAAATTAAATATAAGAAAAACTCTTGTTTAACAATATTAGTGTTCAGTTTTTCTTGTGTGATGAAGAGAAAGAAAGTTATACGGAAATAGATTCCTTCAACCCTTAATGAAGACAAGATGAAATACTTACCCTTGGCAAAATTGTCCTGGCTATTCATTTTTATGGCATTCTGTCAATTTACCATCACCCACATCTAATTTCCATTTAGCCATCATCTATTTCTTCTGAAGGGAAAGATTAATATTTGTCAGAAACAAATAAATCTCTTCAAGGTACTGAATGGCCTTAGTAATCACTGGAAGAGTAACTAGAATTGGTTGGCATTATTTGTCAGGTTGCCTTTGTGATCTACTTTTCCTCATACTTCACTGAATGCCTATTTATGTTGAAACTATATGTAGGAAACCTTTATGTAGTGGAGCTTGGTTAAATTCTCAAAAACATGATTACCAATTACTGTCTCCCTCAACTCTGCCTCCTCTGTCATTGATGTAACTGACTAATGCTTTTTGTTATTGATAAGGCCAGTAGTGCTACCAGTTGCTATGCTTTCTATTTGCCAGAGTTCTCTGTCATTTGTCATAATAAAGACATGACTTTAAAGTTATATGGGATTTTAGAGTTTATTTTTCCAAAGTCATACTAACTGGAAGAAATTCTAATTTTCATTTTTCAAAAGATAATATTTTTTGCTTGAATCATACTTCGTGAAAGAGATTCAGTAGGGTTTTTTTTTTTTCAGGGAAAGGGGAGTTGTGGGTATATCATTCCACTTTTAGAGATATTTTATTGGGAAATGTAGCTGGACTTTCTTCTAATTCCCCCCACTGATATCAATACTCCCGTATGCCATTTCCAACAGCATACAATTTTGCTTGTTTTTGCCTCAGTCTCAAATCAGTAATCATGTTCCTCTAAATCAAAAGATCAAATACATATCACACATCTTAGATAAAATTCAATATTAAGCTTATTTGACTTATTCAAGAATGTCCTTAGTCTCAATTTTAAAGTTTGATAAATTATTTTTGCTTAAATATCATTTATTAGTGTTTGCTATGAGTCTGTATTTGTTAAGCATTCTAAAAATATTAACTTTCGTTTGTTTGTTGTTGTTTTTTTTGTTTTTTTGGGCCACACCTGGCAGTGCTCAGGGGTTACTCCTGGCTGTCTGCTCAGAAATAGCTCCTGGCAGGCACGGGGGACTATATGGGACACTGGGATTCGAACCAACCACCTTTGGTTCTGGATCGGCTGCTTGCAAGGCAAACGCCGCTGTGCTATCTCTCCGGGCCCTAACTTTTTGTTTTTTGATTATTGGGCCATACCCAGCTGTGCTCAGGTGCTACTCCTGATTCTGCAGTCAGACATAACTGGAGGCCTAGGGGACCATATGGGATACCAGGAATAGAACCTGGGTCAGCCACATGTAAGGCAAACTTCCTAACCACTGTGCTATTGCTCTGGCCCTATTCACTTAATTTTTATTCAAAGTACTTTTATGAAATAAAGTTCTATCATTTTACTATTGTGCCTGCTATGAGAGAAAATAGAAGCACATAAAATAAGTCCATAGTGGAAATGAAATTCAAATTCAAGGAGACTATTGTTGCAGTTCATGCCTCTTTAGTGAGAATGTGCACTGGTACACTAAATATGAAGGTCTAGCTATTTTTTTTAATACTGTGGAATCTGATTCACACAATAAGTATTTGAGTTGGTAGAGAAAAGTCCATTAAAACCCTCAATATACCATGTGAGTTTGTTTTATCCTCTTTAAGAAAAAAACATTTTAATAATCATGTGTGGTACTATTGATTGCCTATGGCATTTTCATGTGCATAACACTTTCTAAATATTATATCTAAGTTCTGACATCTGAAATTCTTCCATATATAACTTATTCTAAACTGTTTATTTCATTGACACTGCTTACTTCCGAAAGCTTTGGTTCCAAAACTTTGGTTAATATTTTTAATTTCCCCACATGAATGAAATTCTACTTGGAGACTATTTTCCCTGAATTTCCCTGATTTTCACCAGATAGAGTGAACTCAGGATGCAATTCTTCCCTATTCCGATGGATCAGATCAAGATCTCTGCTTGGTTCAAGACCTCTGTTATAACTTAACAAGCCAGTGATGACACAATGTTATCAATTGGATTATAAAGTGTATCAGTGGTTGCACATTTAATATTCTTATTATATCCCTTGAATTTGTATATAGTCATGAAAAAACTAGACATAGTAGTTATTTAAACATGAAATAATTAACAAGATTTTGTAGTCAAGGATAACTAGTCATAAAGTCAGAGAGCAAACCTACTTTATAATCTAGTTATTTCTATTCTCATTCTCAAGGTTACTTCAAGGTGTGTCTATAAACTTATTATATGTTGTCACATATAAAATGATTTTTATGATTCATCTTTGCCATAAAATATTAAATAATTTACTAATGAGCTAGAGAGATAGCACAACAACATGTCTTGAACATAGCAGAACCAGTTTCTAGTCCTGTTACCACTTACAGACCCTAGAGCACCACCAGAATGGTTGCTGAGCAAACTAAACCCTGACCAAAGACAGGTGTGTCATTAACACCAAAAATAAATAAATAAAATAACTAGTTGAAAGGTTAATTTGGTGGGTTTGTTTCAGATTTGTACTATGCAGTTATTAATAAATAAGAAAATAGTAGCCACTTATCATAATCCCCTTACAGGTGTTACTAACAATTGTGAGACAAGAGTATGCCAATTGAGTAAACATACACACACATATATACATATACAATACAATTAAGTTAATACAAAGCAAAAATACTGTTTAAATTATAAGATAAAAAAGTGCTTAATCACAAGCAGAATAAGAGTATACTTTATGTTCTTCATATTTGATAATGTATAGTAATTTAGAATGAAAAAATTCTCAAAATTTTGTTTAAATAACTTAGAAAAAAATTTCAAGGTTGAAGCTATAGCATATGGTAGGACATTTGCCTTACATGCAGCTGATCCAGGATCAAACCAGGTTCAATCCCTGGCATCCCATATGGTTCTGCAAGCTTCCAGGAAAGATTTCTGAGTGCTGAGCCAGAAGTGAATCCTGTGTGTTGCTGGATTTGACCCAAGGCTCTGTAATAAAATAAATAAAATAATAAAATATAAAGAAAAATTCTTATTATACATATGCCATATATGTCCTTGCTTAAGTTGTATAAATATAGTTATTATAAATATAGCACATAGTGGGTTGGAGATATAACATGGAGGTAAGGCGTTTGCCTTTCATGCCTTTCATGGTTCGAATCCCGGTATCCCATGTGGTCCCCTGTGCCTGCCAGGGGTGATTTCTAAGCATAAAGCCAGGAGTAACCCCTAAGTGCTACCAGGTGTGACCCAAAAAAACAAACAAAAAAAATAGCACATAGAAGCACATAGAAGTGACATTTTTGTATAGGATTATACATATAAATGATACATAACTTTAATTGAAAATTAAAGTTTAATTAAAGTTATTAAAAGTTATTTAAGTTTAATTAAAGTTTGTTTAATACTGTAAAATATTTTATTGTTATTCTTGGCATATTGTGTTGTGTTTCTTGATGTGTTTATTGAGGAAACAGGAATTTACTTAATTTACCTTCAAAAATCTATGACTTCTTTCTTCTACAATATACTAAATTTCAAAACAATAATATAGGCGAGGGAGCATGGTTTATATGGATTAAGTGTAGATGTTAGCACCATGGTTTACAGTCTAATTTTGATCCCTGGAGCTGATGATTCAGAAGCACCAGCAGATTTACTCTATTGGTACTCAGCAACATGCACTGAAGTGAAGAGACCCCATAAAAATAAACTAATTCTTGGAGTAAAGCATCATCTGACAATAGTTGTAATTTTGTTGATTTAAAACAACCATATCTGTTAAAGTCAGTATCTATAAAAAAATTTCTGAAATATCTGGAGCAAGGCAGCAACTGGTCATACCTAATGCAACTAAATTTTTTGATCATTTGTACTCTCAAAATTACTATGAATTACCACTTTTTTTAATTGTCATGTGTTGGTAAACTTGGTTTTGATAAGTCAATGGGATCACTGATTGATGAAAGCATATGAAAACTGATTATGCTAATGTTATCTAGTCTACTTGACACTTATTAGACTTTTAGCAGGACTAGAATTTACATAATATAAAAATGGGAGGTAGGCAGTAGTTGAAAAACTGATACTATATATCACACAATATTAGAAATTGGATGCAGAAAAGAATGTCTGTCTCCAAATAAACAGTTACCATAATAATAATAATAATAATAATAATAATAATAATAATAATAATAATAGTTGCCAGAATAGTAAGATTAATGTTTATTCATTTATACTTATTCTTTCATTTTTTGTTGGACCACTGTGCATTGCAGTTCCAAAGTTATTCATTATTAAGTTCCAGGTTTAACAATGTTCCAACACCAATCCCTTCACCAATTTTCATTTCCCTCTTCCAATGTACCTAGGTTCCTTTCCATCACCCAATCTGCCTCTGTAGCAGGTACTTTTCCTTTCCACCATTGTCTAATGTTCTTTTCCTCACTTATCATCCACTACCCATCCCAGTGCCTATTCTATGGAAAACCAGTTTTCCTCCTTTTCCTCTGGCACTTTGATATTTTCCTATAAAGAATATGCTTCTTTAAAAAGGTAGCAATGTTTTACTACCTGTTTGTAGCAACTGCCTTTTTCTGGTTTCATTAAAACCCTTTAAATTAGTTAGTATTTCATTTGTTTTTATTACTTTATGTTTTCCATAGCAACAATATCTATGGTAGAATTTTTTTGTGGTTATAATGCTTGATAACTTTTGAAAAAATATACATAGTATCATCTCTAAGTCCAAAACAATGATAAGAGATTCAGTGAGTTTATTTATAAATAAAGAGAAAAGGTACAAAGACTGTGTTATCTACAGAAGAGGACTTTAGAAGTAAAATTGAATATAAATATAGGCTCTTTGCGCTTTATGTCTCTGGAAGAGTCCTTTAACCTTTATGAGAGTCGTATTGTTTATTTGTATATTCAGCATATATATTTGTTTACTGATAGAAGCCTGGGATGTTCTATTATTTTTTTCAGGGTATGTTCTCCATTTCCTTGTCTCCTCTTTTATTTCTTGAAGCAGTGTTTTATAGTTTTCTTTGTATAGGTCCTTCACTTCTTTAAGTTAAATCAAGGTGGGGTGCTCTATTTAAATCGATCAATTTAATTAACTTAGATTTGACCAAGAAATTATCATCATCAACAAATGCATAATTATTATTTTGATCATTATTATAGGGTGATAGTTTCCTTACAGTCCCAAGTTTTTTGTTTTTTTTTTTTTTTTTTTGGTTTTTGGTTTTTGGTTTTTGGGTCACAACCGGCCTTGCTCAGGGGTTACTCCTGGCTGTCTGCTCAGAAATAGCTCCTGGCTTGCACGGGGGACCATATGGGACACCGGGATTTGAACCAACCACCTTTGGTCCTGGATCGGCTGCTTGCAAGGCAAACGCCGCTGTGCTATCTCTCCGGGCCCAAGTCCCAAGTTTTGTTACTGTCCCACTTTCTTTGTACATACTAATATCTATTTGATTTATTATATCTTAAGTACCTTCTAACAAAACTAAAAATTCAGATTATTTTTTAACACCCAAAGTATTAAATGACCAGACTTTTCTTACTTATTCTTAAATAATTTCAAATATTTTTGTCCAATATCTCTCCCTATTTCTAATAATTTCATGCAGTGTAACATTTAAGTAAAGAAGCTTTCTATTTCCAAAGTTTAATTAGTCATCTTTAGTAGGAGTTAGATAAGAGTGGGAATAAAGGAATTGTCTATCCATTACTGTATTTTTATCTAAATGAAAAAAATAAAATTAAAATGTTACCGCTAAGAAATTTTAAGGATGAGTAAGCCATGAGTACATCAGTATATCTTCAACAAAACATTTTCACTTATATTTATGATTTTTCTTAATTATATGAGGAACACCATTTTTAATTTATTTATTTAAACCATTGTAATTTAAAGAGTTATCTATAGTTGGATTTTAGACATATAATGTTTCAGGACCAATCCTACCACCAGTGTTTACCTCCATCCACTAATGGCTTACTCCTCCTGGCTCTAAACTCAGGGACCACTCTAGAAGAATTCAGAGGGCTATATGTGGTGCAGGTGGCTCAAACTGGGATTCCCACAAGCAAACCAACTATACCAGGGGTGGCAAACAAGTTTGACACAAAGAGCCAAAATTTTAAATTATGAGAGTCAGAGAGCCACACCACGCAGTGACCTGCCAAAACAGACACTCACATAAAAGCATATAATTTTAACAATAATATATGAAACACATATTGCATTTTTTGCCATTTTGAGTGAGGGTGAAAATCCTGCAGTGATGGCGAGGGTGTGCTGCGTCCTCCACACTAAGAACTAACGGTAAGATGTGACCCCAACATGTGCCACTCGTGTCCCCCGCTAGCTGGCCCGGCAATTGTTTCCAAGGGATGGGAGACGAGATGCCTCAGCCTGGGGGTGGGACTCCGTGCTCGGAGATCTCTCTTCAGAGGTCCCTCCTCAGAAGCAGCAGCAGCACAAAATCCAAACTTGGCAAAGAGCCACAGGATACAAAATCATGATAAGAGGCAAAGAGCCACATTCATTTTGGCCGGGAGCCGCATGCGGCTTGAGAGCTGCATGTTCGCCACCCCGAAACTCTACTATGCTATGCTATGCTATGCTATGCTATGCTATGCTATGCTATGCTATGCTATGCTATGCTATGCTATGCTATGCTATGCTATGCTGTACTGTACTGTACTGCACTGTACTGTACTAGTACCCACTATACTGTCCTCAGGCATTGTGTATTTTTTAAAGTGCTAAAAATGTGTCCTTAGGTGAGAGACATGATCTTTTCCTAATGAGTTTACCAGTAAAGTGACAAAAGAATAAGAATTGTTAACTTCGGCTGTTCTGCATATGCGATTGTAAGCACACTTATTAGCTTACTTTTCATAAGGATATTGCACTACCTGACTATGCTGATGTTAAAATTCACATAAAAAAATCACACTTAATTTCTCTAAGTTATCCAGAGAATTAAAAATATTCAGAAGGCCTATGAAGAAAAAAAAACAAAAAAGAAATATTAAAGATGAGCAAAATAAAAATCTATTCCTTAATAAATTAATCAGTTGAACTATAAAATTATAAATATCAGGCTAATTAAATATGACTTTGCCATATTTGTCAATGGGAATATCTCACTCAAACTGATTTATTAGCTAAATTTTCTGAACACAGTTTAACTTATTTTTGCATGAACACAGTCCAAAAGGTCCATTGGATAGTCGATTTCTAAAAAAAAAATATAGACTTGATCAACTAATTGTATATTTGTAACACATATACCTTACTATGGTCTTCCAGGGACCCCGACCAGCGGGTAAAGCTGGAGACCACGTCAGTAATTCGCGGTTCTCGAAGAAGAATCCGGCCTGGAATAGAAGAGGGGCTGGGAAAATGAGACTCGAGACGAGGGTCCGATCAGGAGTCCAATTTAATAAAAGAAAATTTAGACCTTTTGATTAGTGAGAGGGCTTTTTAATTATTCCAAACAGTTTCCAACACCTTACTAGTTCCATGAAGAAGGACTAGAATTTACTAGGCTGGTGCCTCACACCCTTAAGAGTTAATGGCAGTTTCATAAACTGTTTTGTTATCCAAAACACTAAATTATTTAGATCATTTTGGTTTGAAAGTTCATTCAACTATTAGATCACTTTACACACTTTTTCTGTAGTTGGCCATATCCCTATTTTTCTGACCATTAAACTGAAGTTATTATGTGTTTATTGACTCTTAAAGGCAGGGCATGAATGCTAAATGTTTTATAAGATGTGGTCCCTGCCCTCAAGCTTAGTCTTCAGAGAATTTACTATGTAATAGTGATTGGTGTTTTTGTTATTGTACTAGATTTCTGCTCAATAAACTATCTGCTCTAGTTACTATTATATCACCATCTCATGAATATTCTTATTTCCCTTTAGCATTCATTATAAAGCTATCTGACCAGTTTATCTAAACTCCTTAAACTACTTAACATAGTCATCTCCAGAGAGCAGTAAGATTTTAGAAATATTAGGAGAAGAGAAAATTACTGTCTTTAAATTTGCAATTTTTTAGTCATTAAAAAAGCAACAGCCTGAATAATTTTGAAATATTTTTCAAAGGGAAAATGGAAAACTGCAAATGTAATGAAGAAAAAGAAATCATAAGTAATTCCAAATGTAACATAGACACATGTGGGAGTATTTGAATGGCAAGGTGGGGGGATAAAAGGATGAAAGCATTTGGTAACTGGAAAAATTAACAGAAAAAAATGAAACATAAAACAAGGTCTTGAATTGACATAAAATATTAAATTACTCAAGTAGACCTTACAACAATTTTATATAAAAGTTTAGCACATTCAGTCACTTACAGGATGCTGTTTATGTACTTTTCTGAAAGATAAAGAACTCAGATTTTTTGCATTAAGAAGAAGAGATCATATTAAGTAACTTTGAATGTTTAGCACTAATAAAGATGCATTTGATTGCATTTCAGAATTTTGGCAACTCCTATTTAGATAAAAAATTTAATTTAATAAATTATTTTAAAAACATATAATGTAAGAAATTATTCTAATAAGAGAATTTTGCTTCTCTTCTTAGACTCCATATTGTATATGTGAAATAGTTAATCATGCAAAATTTAATTCCTCAGAGAATGTGGAATGAATCATATTAAAGACCTTCACAACATAAAGTTGAGAAGCTTAGCTTACCTGTTAATCATTGCTTTCTGCTGTTTGCAAAACAGTCACCAATTTTGGCCCAAGACAAAATAAAGAACATTGCCTCATTAACAAATTTGGCAGTGCTATAGTGACACTAATCACATTTTTATTCTATTTTCATATTCAAGTCTTCAAACTAGCTTAAAAATACTCATTAACAAAGCAGGTTGCAGCATGCCAACAAGGAGCTGCATCAGCACTGCCATATATAATTTTTTGAGCATTATCTAGGAGGGCAGAGTTTAGTTTTAACTGAAGAAAATACACACGCAGAGAAACATGCCAGATAAGATAAATGAAAATGTACATTTAAAAATAAATGAGTTCCTTAATGAATGGGGAAAAAAATCCTACAGTACAATTTGTTGTTTGAACTTTCAATGTTATGGTCAGTTTGTAAATGAGCAATATTTACTTTCTAAAGACTAATTTTTTCCTAAATACAATTGTGCAAACTGTATAAAATAAGCCAAGTTTTAAATATATTCAAGATATAAAATTAGTTAAGTGTATGAAGCATTTCATTGTAAATATAAAAGGTGCTATGATATTATTGAGAAAGATAAATTTACTTCAAACTCAAATAAAAAGTAATGTTCTAATATAGCATGCACACAGACTTATAAAAATAGCAGACATGTGAAAAAAATAAAACTAGAATCGTAAAGATTTATTATGTAAATGACCAGAATAGAGCAGTATTTTGAACAAATATCTTCTAGGATTTACTTGCTTAAAATTTGTGATTTTGTGATATCATTGTGATTGAAATTTTGATGCGTGTTTTACATATTATAACTTACTATTTTTTGAATTTGCTGAAAAACTAAACACAAAATCTATGATATTCTGAAAGTTTTAGACAATAAAGACTAATTATGTTGGCTTATGGACAAGTTTACTTTTCCTAATATTTTGGATTTATTGTTTGACTCAATGATTAGACAAAATCTATATTGTGCTGGGGAGTTACATAAAGTCTAGTTTGCTTCTCAAGGGTCAAGAGAAAGAAAGATGGACAAAGATAAAAGAACTTGAACTTGCATACCAGATTGATCCATAGAATAGTAGATAGTCCACAGGATGTTTGAAGATCAACAAGTACTTTTATATGGATTCAATTAAATTTCCTTCCTTTGGCACCCATAATTTCCAATAAAATGTATGAAGTGGAACATTCATTACTAAAATTTAAATTATAATTCATGTAAGTTTAGAATTTAAGTTACAAATGCCCATATTAATTACTTAAATAAGTCCACTGTCTCATTTTACTTGGACTTTTTCAATGCCTTAGTAAAAAAATGTCCTCATTCACTTAATTGTGAATTGGTTACTACTAAGGCCAGTATATTTAAGAAAAAAAAATGTAAAACACATGTATATTGATATTTCCAACCTTGTTTTAATTTAAGTGGGAAACATCAAATTTTGTTTAAGACATGCCCAATCCTATTAATCGCATGTGGGCACAGAATGTAGCGCAATCTGTTGACCTTAGATGTCTGGCACTTGAATGAATAAGAGTAGCAATCGAGCCATAAATCTTAAGCGTATAAGAGGAATTTAGTTATTTCCCCGTGTCATTTGGGTTTTAAAACTAAAGAAAAATACGGGGAAGAGTATAGCGCAGTGGATAGGGCATTTGCTTTGCACGCAGCAGACCCCAGTTGGTTCCCTGGTGCTCTGGTACACTGTATGGTTCCCCCAAGCTTGTCAGGAGTAATTTCTGAGCACAACCAGGAATAACCTTTGAGAACCTCTGGATGTGGCTCTAAAATAAACAAACAAACAAAAACACAAGTAAAAAATAAAGCTAAAACTAAATAAAGTTTTAAAAAGTCTCACAATGTATAAAAGTTATTCAGAATTAGACTGGTTTTGACTTTTAATTTTTAGTCTTCTATAATGCTAACTTAATTTTATTTTGTTTTCTATTTTGAACAAGATGAGTAATTCTTGATTTTCTTTCTTGTTGAAAACACATAAATCAAGTGAATATGAATGATTTTTTGAAGCCCCAACATATTCAATTCACTCTATTAGATGGCAGAAAGAGGTTGAAAGTATTCTAATAAGAGTATATTTGTTTGTAATATTTAGTAGTTCTTTCGACCACATCATAAGATTGCTCTCAATGCCTTAATGTTTCTTTATGAGTTTTATAATTTTATTCAAGAAGAATTAAAACTATGCCTGCTCTCTTAAAACCGGTGATCATTTCTAATATATGGGCAAAGAAACTTAAGTTTTTTCCAACTTAGTGATACAAAATCAAATTACTACTACAAAGTACTATACCCACTTCAGTGCACTTCATATTAAATTTTGTATTTTTAATATTCAGTAAACATGGAAAGAAAACTGATTTTGTCAGTTTTCTAAAACTTATTTATTTTAATTTTGTGCAATTGATTAGGCACAACTTAGTGTGATTTTACCAATTAACATTTTTCAGTATATGTTCATGTATTTTTCCCATTAGTCATAAACTTTTGTTTATCGGTGATATATAATTCAGAATTTCCTAATGTTAGTGATTCTACTACTGTTGGCCAGAGGATGAAGCACAACAAAAGATGTTAAAATAATGTGGGACATAATTGTCAAGTTATTTGGTTAGATCATACATACTTTCGTAAGAAATGGCTATTTTTAAGTTGATTAGTATTTTGCATTATTGTCTGTAATGTCGTCTAGTTTCTGTTGTTTCAAATACCAACACTAGACATTATTAGTGTCCCAGGTAGTTACCTTTCACAAAGTTATATAATGGTTTCAACTTGCATTTCCCTGATGATATGTGATATAGAACAACTTTACTTATGTTTATTTGTCATCTGTATTTCTTCTTTGGTGAAGTCTTTTATAAGGTGTTTGACTCATTCTTAATAGGGTTATTTGCTCTCTGATTATGTAGTTTTAAGTATGCTTGCATGATTTAGTTAATAATCCTTAGCAAATTAGTTATTTAAAATTATTTTCCTCTCAACTCTGACACTTAACCTCATTCTTTTGAAACTATACCAAAGTAGAATTTTTTTATAATACAGTTCATCATTTGTTTATCACATCTTTTATTTTGCAAAAAGCATCACTGGGCCCAAAATCATCAACATCTCCTGTGAAAGAAATGGTATATTTTGTGTTTTGCATTTAGTTTTATAAAAAATTTGAATCACTTTATGAATCATATTTTTTCTACTTTTTTCCAATGTCTATCCAGTTGCACATTACCATTTGTTGTTAGTTTTCTTTTCATGAGGGTGCATATCTGTTATCTATACTATGCTTCGTAGACATCTTTTTTTATTTCTTGTTTATTTTTTTGGAGGGTGTGTGTGGGTTGTTGTTGGTTACAATTTAGCAGAATTTGAGGATAATTCTAGACTTTGTTCTATAGTGGTTCTGAGAGAACCAGATGTAGTATCAGGGTTAAAACTAAGACCGACTGTGTGCAATAAAAGCACCTTGAATTCTGTACCTCTTTAGTTCCAATATATTTCTTCACTAAAATCACTATATTTTAATTCAGTTGCTTTATTTCAAGCTTTGAGGTTAGTGTCAATACTCTAATTGGTTCCCATGTTTCAACTTACATTTAATTTTAGTTCTCAGATATTGTGTGTAAAACCTAATTTATCCTAGTTATCTTTTTAAAAAATTTAGCCCTAGTAGTATATCTTTTTCTATAGATGGACTATCTTATAGTATATAACTATATATAATGCATAGATAGATGTACAATCTTATAATATATAGTTATATATAATGCATAAATATATATAAATTGTAAATGTCTTATCTTGCCATTCAATATCAAATTTAATTATAAAATAATAAAGAAAATCCCATAATGGTGCCTGAAAATAAATTAATTTTGCATTATATAAGCCTAAAGAGCAGTTTATATTCTGAAAAGTAAATGATTTATAGTTAAATTAATTATTAGTGATAGTAAAAATACCTATTGAAAATCTATGTCTAGCTTATTCTATATTTTAATCTTTTCTCTTATTTTATTTATAAAGTTTAAAATATATCTACATATATTTATTTATATGCATAAATACTCCCACCTCCCCAAAGATTGTGAAATTTTCCCTAAATATATATTCCTAAATATTTTTATTTACCCAGATATCTTGTACAGGTTAAACTGACAAACTCTGTACACAGTTTTTTGGTTGCAACGAAATTTGTTTTTTTTTTGGGAAGGGTCACACCCTTTGTTGTTCAGGGGTTACTCATGGCTAGATGTTCAGAAATTGCTCCTGGCTCAGGGGACCATATGGGACACCTATGTTTAAACCCAGATTTGTCCTGTATCAGCCTATGCAAGCAAATGCCCTACAGCTGGGTTGAGCACAATACTGAGCTGATTAAATGAATGCTTTTCTCTTACTCACATGAAACTTTTATAATTTCCTCCCACCTAAAAGTTTCATATATTATTTACTGTATTAGTTTGTATTACCCAAAGTACTCTTAGTTTTTCCTCTCTATTTCTTTTTTATTTTTATCCATTCCGCAAATCTCTCATTGTGTGGAATATTTTGTTAGCTTTGCAGAGGAATTTAAGAATCTTTTTTTGAATTATTGCTCTTTTCCAAAATGACCAGCATACTTTTTGATACTTTGAGTATTGAAATTTTATATTAAAATTTATTATGTCAATTTGTTCAAATTTATTAGATTAATATTCCACTGTAGACTAAAATTAAGGCTACAAAATTGACACAGAGTCTTGATATAAAAAAAACACTACAGGATTATTTGTTCTTGGATTATGTCTACTTAGAACATACTTGATTTATCCAAGATTTTACATCCATATTTTGGATT
The DNA here is from genome assembly GCF_024139225.1 of Suncus etruscus. Lineage (NCBI taxonomy): Eukaryota > Metazoa > Chordata > Mammalia > Eulipotyphla > Soricidae > Suncus > Suncus etruscus. Next base: position 59,040,128 of record NC_064852.1, read on the forward strand.
TAAATAATATTATCCATTGTTGTAGCTTTATAACTCACTATTTAATTAAAAATTTTTCAATAGCAAAGTTAATGTCTGATTCTTAAAGGATGGACTACCCCACCCAATTTTTTTTTTCTTTTTGAACCAGACCCAGTGATGCTCAGGTGTTACTCTGGCTATGTGCTCAGAAATCGTTCCGGCTCCAACCGTTCCCAGATCTTTAAAGATTATTTTACATTCTGTCTTTCAATACTTTGTCATCACCACCCATTGGATTCTCACCTTCACTAAAGTGGAGATTTATTTTTTGTTGTTGATTTTGGGGTTATACTCAGGGGTTACTCCTGGCTATGCTCTCAGAAATCACTTCTGGCTTGGGGAACCATATGGAACACCTAGGAGAGAACAGAGATCCATCCTGGGTCAACAGGATGCAAGGCAAATACCCTACCACTATGTTATATTTCCTGCCCCCTAAAATGGAAAATTTTAATCTATAGGATGGTGACAATTTCATATACTTTATTGTCTTGTAAGGATCATAAAATAAAAATAAGAAAATTCTCCTAAATTGTATTGCTTTTCCTCTTTCCTATTTGTGGAAAAATATTGTATAATGTTAGAAAACATAAATCTATGTGTCAGTAAAAGCTCACATTTAGCTGTTATCTCTGAGGCATACTAATGGTCTAATCTTTCCTGCTCTTCCATATAAACCGGCCTCTCATCTAGGAAACAAGTATCAAAATTATAAAATATTTATAAGACATCAATACTGGTTCTCAGCAGAGTGGTATGCCCTAATCTTTCTTTTGAAAATAGTTTTTGAACACAAAATATAACTCACCAAGTGTGTTGATTAATTGGTCTTTGAACACCTCATTAAAAACCACTAACTAGCTCATTAGAGAGTAGTAGATAAAATATAAAGAAGATGTTCTTAATGGAGATGTTGACAGAAAGTGACAAGTCTCTAAGATGTCCATGTATCTGAATAATGATTAAGACTAAGAAACTTTGAAAACTAACTTTAGCAAAACTGTGACTAAATAAAAGATGATAGTAAAATTTCTAGTAAAAATAAAGGATTTCAAGATGAAATTAACTTTCCGATAAAACTTACAAGTAAAAATAAGTGATTTAATGTTGGATTATGGTCCTCAAGATGAAATTGAAAGAAAATTTGCCTGCTGAATAATGATTAATTAGGGGGCAGAAAGATAACTTAATAGGCAAGAGCACAAGATTTTAATGCAAGAGGCTCAAATTAGAATCCTGGATGGGGAGCCTGAACTCCCATGGGTTCTATTGTACATATTTTGTAGCACAACACAACACAACAAAACAAAAAGAAAACAGATAAATAGCATAAAAACAGAAAAATATATTTTAAATTGAAGTATTTGCTTACTTATACTCTGATAGAGACTTCTTTCAATTAAATTACACATTGATCTTGTGTTTCTTCTCTTATTTATAATAAGGATGCATCATAGATATTCTGCCAATAGTTTCTGACTAGAAATCTTTGTTCAATTTACAAACTAGCTATTCAATTCATCAGATTTACTTGTGAAGAATTGTCCCTCATTTATGTTGAAGATCTAGAGATAATACAGTGAATAATGTGTTTGGCATCCATGAAGCTGACCTGGGTTCAGTACTTGACACTCGTCTAAAGCATTCTTTGCTAGTCATAGTACAATAAAATTATTACAAAAATTTTTTCACATTCAATCTTGATTTTGAAAATAATCATGACATTACCATCTTTAATATGTTCATTCTGTAAAGCAATCCTCAGAGCTGTTTTTTTTTTTCTGACTATTCTTTCAAAAATTTATACATTTGTTTAGGTACAAAACTATAAGCAGACTCAGAGAGATAGTTCAGGGGATAACATTTTTTTTCTTGCAAGTAGCTGACCAAATTTTGCACTATATGTGGCCCTTTAAGCAGAAGCAGGAGAGATCTATGAATATAAAGCTAAAATTAAGGTATAAGAAGTACAGAGTGTAACCCAAAGAATAAAACACATAGGAGAAACTATAACAAAACTAAGATTACAACATTGGCTCTATTATTCAAGATAATATGCACTGTTCATTTAAATTTCTAATGCAGTTTTAAAAAATTATAGGTTTCTATATATAACAATGACTTTGTAGGGCAGTTTTAGTGAATCATTCTTCTGTCCTGAATAGTGCTTAATGAGGAGACCAAAAGAAACAATATTATCTTAGAATAATATTTGAAAACAAAAGGTTTTTTCTCAGCTTTTTCTGTCTAAAATTTCCATATTAAACTGAAGTCATGCTAATCTTGCTTTAAGCTATATATTTGACAATTTGTCAGACTTTTCTTCTTTGAATTATACAGAAATATTTAATTATATTTTTATTTTTTTTGACCTTTGGCCACACCCAGTGTTACTAAGAGGTTACTCCTGGATATGTGCTCAGAAATCGCCTCTGGCTTGGGGAACCATATGAGTCTCCAGGTGATCGAATCGCGTTCTGTCCTAGATTAACTGCGTGAAAGGCAAACACCCTATCGCTTGCACCACTGCTCTGGCCCAGATTGAATAATCTTTTAAATAAAAGGCATTTAATAAATGAAGAAATGAAGTGCAGTGAGCTGGAAGTTCCAGCCCTCCTCTCATTGACTGAGAATTTTTGCAAAAATGACTTTATTTTTCTTAACACCCATAGATGAGTGAAACTATTCTGTGTCTCTCTCTCCCTCTGACTTATTTCACTCAGCATGATAGATTCCAAGTACATCCATGTATAGGAAAGTTTCATGACTTCATCTCTCCTGATGGCTGCATAATATTCCATTGTGTATATGTACCACAGTTTCTTTAGCCATTCGTCTGTTGAAGGGCATCTTGGTTGTTTCCAGAGCCTGGCTATTGTCAATAGTGCTGCAATAAATATAGGTGTGAGGAAGGGGTTTTTGTATTGTATTCTTGTGTTCTTAGGGTATATCCCTAGGAGTGGAATAGCTGGGTCTAATGGGAGCTCAATTTCCAGATTTTGGAGGAATCTCCATATCGCTTTCCATAGAAGTTGGACTAGACGGCATTCCCACCAGCAGTGGATAAGAGTTCCTTTCTCTCCACATCCCTGCCAGCACTGATTGTTCTCATTCTTTGTCATGTATGCCAATCTCTGTGGTGTGAGATGGTTATCTCATCATTGTTTTGATTTGCATCTCCCTGATAATTAGTGACGAGGAGCATTTTTTCATGTGCCTTTTGGCCATTTATATTTCTTTTTATCAAAGTGTCTGTTCATTTGTTCTCCCCATTTTTTGATGGGATTAGATGTTTTTTTTTTCTTGTAAAGTTCTGTCAGTGCCCTGTATATTTTGGAGATTAGCCCTTATCTGATGGATGTTGGGTGAATAGTTTCTCCCACATGGTGGGTGGCTCTTGTATCTTGGGCACTATTTCTTTTGAGATGCAGAAGCTCCTCAGTTTAATGTATTCCCATCTGTTGATCTCTGCTTCCACTTGTTTGGAAAGTGCATTAAAAAACAAACTTTTGCTTTCATTGTTATTCCAAATTGTTTATGTGATTCCTATTTCATTGATTTATGATTTAAACTTGTTATTTCCTTTTCTACCTATTTTTGTATAATTTTTTGATTATTTTATAATTTTATAAACTGTGTTATTAAAATATTTATATAGGCTCCTTCCAGGTGTGAGTTTGCAAAACTATATATTTTTCTCTTAGTACTGCCTTTGCTGTGTCCCGCAAATTTTGATAATTTGATAATTTGAAAATTTGATAATTTGATAATCTTTTGAGTTTTTCTCTCTGATTTTATCTCCGACACATTGGCTGTTCAGTAGTGAGCTGTTTATTTTCCAGGTGTTAAAGTTTTTCTTTTGTGTTTCTATGTAGTTCACTTTTAATTTCATCACATTGTGATCTGAGAAGATAGTTTGTACAATTTCTATGCTCTTAATTTTATAGGGATATGTTTTATTGGACAGCATGTGGTCAATACTGAAGAATGACCTATGTGCTCTGGGGAAGATTGTGTATCAAGTTTTCTGGAAATTGAATGCCCTATACATATCTACTAGTCCACTTTCTTCCCCTCCTCCTTCAGAGCTAGTATAATCTTGTTTGTTTTTATTCTGGTTGATGTATCAAGGAGTGACAAGGCAGTGTTGAGATCTTCCAATGATTTTGTGTTTCATTTGATGTCTTCTTTCAGATTTGTCAACATTTGTATTATATATTTTGCTGGTCCCTCATTGGGCACTTATATGTTTATGAGTGTGATTTCTTCCTGTTGTACATACACTTGGATTATTACAAAATGTTTTTCTTTGTCCCTTATCAATATTTTTGTTTTTTTTTGGGGGGGGGCACACCAATTTGATGCTAAAGAGTTACTCCTGGCTAAGCACTCAGAAATTTCCCCTGGCTAGGGGGGACCATATGGGACGCTGGGGTTCGAACCTCGGTCCTTTCTTGACTAGCACTTGCAAGGCAGACACCTTACCTCTAGCGTCACCTCACCGGCCCCAATCCTTATCAATTTTTTAAGTCTTACTTTTTTGCCATTTGATGTTAATATGGTCACTCCTGCTTTTTTAAGGGAGATGTTTGTTTGGATGATTGTCATCCAAACTTGGATTTTTATTTTTTGTTTGTTTTAACTATTCAGATGTGTTTCTTGTAGGCAACAGAATGTTGGATTCAGCTTTTAATGCATTTTGCAACTTTGTGTCTCTTAAAGTTCTATTTTTTCCATTGACAATGAGATAAATAGTTGTAATGGGATTTATTATCATCTTTATGTAGAACTTTGGTGTGTCTTTGGTCTGTCTATTTTTAAGGTAGACCTTTCATTTTTTCTTATAAGGCTGGTTTTGAGTCTTTAACGTTTCTGAACTTTTGTTTATCCATGAAGCTATGTATAATTCCTTCAAACTTGAACTTGAGTCTGGCTGTGTGCAGTATTCTAGGCATGAATGTTTTCTGCTGTATGCCATGAGTAGCTGTTCTGGCTGTCTTGCTGCATGGCACTTCACAGAGCAGAGTCAAAATTTCAAAATGTCTCCCATGTGCCAAAGCATAAGGTAGGAATCCTGATATTCTTAAGATCAACATTTATTTGCAAAGTTCTTGTTTCACATCTTAATCTGAAGAACATGGAAGATGACATTGCAATAATTATACTACCATCAGGTTTGAATAAATTTTAGCTCCCCTTTTCAATAATTTCATAATCTGATGAGGAGAGTAACAGTGTTTAATGTCACTTAGTCTTTAAATACTCATAGAAACTCTTGCACATTTCAGTGTTCAACATAGTGTAAATTATAGTCCAGTTTCCAATATGTTAGCATGAAGTAATATAGGTTTTTAATGAGAAAATACTTTAAGAAAAGTAAATTATGGGGACCGGGCGGTGGCGCTAAAGGTAAGGTGCCTGCCTTGCCAGCGCTAGCCTTGGACGGACCGCGGTTCGATCCCCCGATGTCCCATATGGTCCCCCAAGCCAGGAGCAACTTCTGAGCGCATAGCCAGGAGTAACCCCTGAGCGTTACTGGGTGTGGCCCAAAAACCAAAAAAAAAAAAAAAAAAAAAAAAAAAAAAAAAAAAAAAAAAAGAAAAGTAAATTATGGGCTTCAAGAGAAGAAAAAATGCGTTTTTTATAAAAAAGAACACACTATCTGATAATTTGATTATAAAAATTTGAGAAACAATATTTATGTAATGTGGAAAAAGCAAATGAGTACAAATGAATATTGCTTCTTCAAATACAGGCAAGAACAGAAAATTTGGTCAAATCAGAGTTTAAAGAGATCATACACAGATAGAAAAACCACTACATTTGTGCAACAAAAGCAGAACATATTTAATATCCACAAACTTTTCATAGTTTTATTTAATAAGGCATATTTTAAACAATTGAATTGTTACCATTTTGCTCTTTAACCTGCATATAGATGTCTCTAGCATTAGCTATTCCTAAAATTATTTGTCTACTATATACTACTAAAATTATTTATCTACTATATTCTATTAACTCAATGAGTCAATGGTGTTTTGGGTGGTGGGCGTTTATTTTATAAATAAATTATACTTGTTTCTGTTGTTTTTTTGTTGAGCGTATTGCATTATGATGGGATATACTATGGTCAAATGCTATTACTCAACACACAAAAATGCATTTAGTTATATTTGATGCTTCTTTTAACTTTTAACTGTTATTGTTTATAAAATAAATAATAAATGATAAATTATGCAATGGGCATAAGAAACATTTGTTTTAAAAAGCAGAGATAAAAATAAATCCCTGCCAGATTATAAAGCATGTGAGTACATACCATAATCAAGTCTATTCAGGGACTATCTATAGAGGGTACTTGGCAGTCATGTATCACCACTAAGTGCAAGGTTAAAGCAAATATGCTTGAGGAAAAAGGCAAGTGTCACAAGTGGGAGTCATTCCAAGTACAAGTAAAAATACAAGGGAGAAAAATCACAATAGGGCCAGAGAATAAGCCTTGTCACAAATTATGTGACAAATACTGGGTGCCATGTGTACTTAATGTGCAATTAGAAACCTAATTCTGGCCCTCTTTACCTCTTAGGGCTATTAAGAATGTGATGTGGCACACAGGTGTTAAAGAACCTTAAAATGTTAAACACCAGATAAATGGAAAGAATGATTATTAAAACGTACGTTTAACTACAAGGAGAAATGCCACTTGTAGAAAGACATGCAGAATGGTTATCTTAAAGTGTGTCACTATGGAGAATGAACAAAAGATAAATTATTAAACTAAATTATTCCCAAAATTACAGCCATTGCCACCAGCAGTACCTTTATTAAAAAAGGAACATAATCAGTCATTAGCAAACAATTTGAAGTAACTACAAGAAAATCATGAGACCTTGTGGTAGAGTCATTCTGTAACATATTTGAGTGTATTTTTCCAAGTGAATGGTTAAATAGCTTCTTAATATCGCTTTGCTATAAATAATTGAAGGACACTGAGTCAAAACTACGATTCAGACAAGAGAGGAATATGTATTTATCTTTCAATATATTATGCAATGTAAAATGATGATTTATACCCCAGTCCATATTGGCTGGATTGGCTGAGTATGTTGTGCTGTCTATAGAAGTAACAGGTGCATTTTTGTTTGGACATTGTCTCATTGAATCAGAATCCTCAACCTCCTTTAGAATAGAACCCCACTAGTATCTCTCTGTGGTACTAAAATTTAGCAAAATGTTCAAAGGCAGTCAAAATTTCTTTCCACAAAATATTCCAAAAACTTCCTTCATATTTAATAAATATTTCTAAGATATCAACTATCTTAGGTAAATACAATGAATAATCACCTCACACAAACATTCCTTATGGAATTTACCAGCTAATAAAAGCAATTACCCAGGAATATCAGTGTGTTAAGATAATACTTTATTATTAACTACCATCATTAGAAGTCCTTATAATCTTCCAATCTTAAGTCCTCTACCTCTCCCCCAAATACCATATATCCACACATTGACCACTATATTAACTGTATAAATATTTGGATGTAAGTTCTTAAAGAAGACAAAGTGGAAAAAATAAAAATGTTGCTCGTATTTTCAAATTATTTATTAAGAACTAAAGTAAAATACTTAAAAAACTAGTATATTATCTAGTCTGCCTCTTTTTATTCATTAATTCATTTAAAATTATTTATTGTGGCACACCCATTTACTACTGACTCTGCATTCATGGATCATTTCTTTCAGGCCTAGGGTACTATATGCAGTACCTGCCATGAAAGCTGGTTTGCTACATGTTAGGTGAATTATTTCCACATCATTTTCCTTAGTTCACAATTTACATTTTAATATCCCCATTAAAACTCCATTTAAAATTTAAAAACATACTGGAAAGATGAACAAAAATATCAAGGACACACATTCCAGAACTGAGAACTTTGAGATTTTTCCATAGGTATATTGAGCAAATAGTTCCAGAAAACAAAGTGGTGATGTCAACTCCACAGCAAGTGTTTTGTCTATAAACCCTATGATATTTCTGTTCAATGATACCTTTCTTTGCATTTAATGATTTCTATCAGCCAACTACAGAAAGAAGTCTTTTTGGTGATTAACTCAGTAACTCATACAGTTCATTGGAATTATAACGGGTTCTGGGTTCAGAAGTGACTCATGATTGTGTTTGGGAAATTGGATAAAGGTATTCTATGAGGTCAACTTAATGAAACAAAAATACCATACACCCTAGACAATCCCTGTGCCTTGTATTTTATTCATTTTTAATCATCCAGATTATTCAAACCCCTATCAGCCTATATTTCTCATATGGACAAGACTGCTTTCCAAAAACCAGTACAGAGTATAAAGCACTATAAACCAAGACAAAAAGTGATTATTATGCTAAGGAAAATGTCATCACAGATCAGGGAAGATGGGGTTTATTAGTTATATAAGCATCTTTTCCTAATCTGAATCAAAGGGAATACCAATACTCATGGGATATGAAAGTCTTTTAGAATCAATATTTTGTAGGATGGAATTGTCACTATTAAAATGTATTCTGTTGGGCCCGGAGAGATAGCACAGTGGCGTTTGCCTTGCAAGCAGCCAATCCAGGACCAAAGGTAGTTGGTTCGAATCCCGGTGTCCCATATGGTCCCTTGTGCCTGCCAGGAGCTATTTCTGAGCAGACAGCCAGGAGTAACGCCTGAGCACCACCGGTTGTGGCCCAAAAAACAAAAAATAAATGTATTCTGTTGTTAAACATAATTTCAAAATTTCATATTGAATGTATTAATAATTTAGATACATATATGTATATTAAAATTTTTAAATTTCTTTTGTCTTAATGAATGCTAGAATTATTTTTCAGGAATACTATTCTCACAAATGCTGCATTATAGAGTTTAAAAACTTGTTTATCATCAAATCACATTACAATTATACTAGTTAAATATTAAGCTAAATACATATATACAAATATAATTATATTATGTATTATAAGTTATAATATTGCATATTACATGTAATACACATACTCATACTTTGCACACAGGAATATCTTCTGGTAAGCTCAGGGGACCATATATTGGTGCCAAGGATCAAGCTGGGTCAACTGTATCCAAGCACCTGATGTATAATGACTCTGATCTAAACACAATATAATTCTTAATAGGTACAGTGACCAACTAATAAGAGGGTCCAGGAACATCAATCATTTTAGTCAATGCAGATTTGGGGGTTTAAATGGCTTTTAATCATGGTCTTAAAATGAGTTTTGTCTAGATTTTATTGATTTTGTTTGTTTTGTATTGGGAGGAAGAGGGAGCTATATTTTATTGTATTTTTAAACTTTTGGAGTTATGTACAGAAAGAGAAAAATTATGCTAGTAGGAAAATGTTAGTATAGCTATGAGGATATCATTGCATGAGAGAAAGAGTAGCTTATTTGGGATACAGAATAAAAATTTTGGATATCGAATGGATATAATAAAATAGCAATATGAAAGAGACTAGGAATATGTAGGAAAAATATAATTTCTAGAATACGCTTGAACTTTATGCCATAAAATGATGATACACCAGCTTTATAAGCAAATTAGTAACAGTTTTATAACTTGGATTACCTTCAACTAAATGTCTATCTTTTGTTGTTGTTGTTGTTGTTGTTACTGTTTTTATTTTTTGAGTCACACCTGGCATCTCTCAGGGGAAAGACTCTTGGCACTTCATTCAGAAATAGCTCTTGGCTCGGGAGACCATACGGGATGTCGGGGATCAAATCCAAATTCAACCTGTGTCAGCTGTGTGCAAGGCAATCACTCTACATACCGCTGTACTACCTCTCCACTCCAAATGTCAACGAAAATATTCTTACTATTTTTTAATAAGCAATATAAAGTCTCCTTTCCCAATGAAAGTTCTGAAACAGGGAAAAACAAAATAAAACCTTACTATTGACACTGTTCTACTGCTGCATGCCTGTTCCTACCAGGGTTAACGCTAGCTCTGTTCTGACAGGGTTAACTTTAGCCAGATATAAATTCAGTTTCATCCAACAAAGAATCTTTCCTACTCTTATTCTATGTCTCTGTGAATATCTTCTATTCTCATCAACTCTCTCTGTGTGATTCTCAGCATTTCTGCACTTTTCAATTATTTCACATATTTTAAGAACTTTCATGAGGCAAGAGTAATAGCTAGTCTTAGGTCATGAGTATGTCTAAAATTTAGACTCTAAATGTTTGCATAATTTATTTTATCTTTCTAGGACTTCCATAAAGCACACATGAATTTTTCCATTGTGCCAATAATAAAGGAAAATATAATAGAGTGACCCCAGTCTTGATTGTCACTTTATAAAGATTGCACATAGTTTTATTTCTCTGGAAACAATATATTCTTTATCTTTATGTAAAATGCTGTTACTCTTAAAATAGTATATATATATATGTAGATATATATATCTACATATATAGATTTATAGGTATAGGTATTTATATAGGTATATATGTATATATGTTTCAAAGAGTTTGAGACTGTAAATTTAATCTTACGAAAGATTAGAGGCCATTCAATGTCAGCCAAATATGATTTGTCTTAGTAAATTTGGAATTGTTTAAGTTTAATTTATTTTAATGATTAGGCACTATTGAAAATTTTAAATAGTACCCATTTTAAAAAGAATATTTATAATAGACACTGTCTCAAACAGCAAATATAGTTACTATAAGAGTAATGCTGTTATAGTAGTTGTACTCTACAAAGGCCATTTTCTTAAAAAATTGTTGAACATATATTGTAATGCCCTTTTTAACATTATGGCAGATAATTTTGTTTAATAAAAAATGGACAATGGGCAAGTCTAAATTTAGTCACAATCTGTCAGAATAACTTTCACAATAATAATTATACACAAAATTATGATTAATCTTAGATTAGAAATATACAGAATAAACTCAAAAGTAATAATATGTAAAAGAGGAAAACATCTATGTTTATAGGAGTAATTACATGCACAAAGGTAAGTAGAATAAAAACAAAATTTTTCTGCTCTTTCTAGAACATGACAAATTAGGAAAGCTAAAAATGTAACTTCGAATTTTAATGTTTAAATAAACTAAAAGAAATGATAATGATTCCTACTACATTTATAACTATTAAAATGTTATAACTACTTAATCATTATATAGTATGGAAAAAATGAAGCATGAGCCATATTGACTACCATCATTATTACTAATGGACCTGAAAATAAGGGTATGAATACTTAACACATTGTTTAAAAATATACTGCTGAACTGTTGATGATAAGATATTAAATATATGAAAATCTATAGTTAATGAACTATACAAATATGTCTAGAAATATCTTGAATCTAATCAGAGGACAGTAATAATAAAAATCTCATAAAATTGCCTTTCCTTTTTTTCAAGGACATAATAAAAATCTCAGTTTTCAGACTTGAGATAAAGGTATGGTAATGTTACTGAGATCTGGACAATGGAATATAAAGAAAAATATGTAAGTTATTTTCTTTTCTTTTTTTTTTTTTGGTTTTTGGGTCACACCTGGCAGTGCTCAGGGGTTATTCCTGGCTCCAGGCTCAGAAATTGCTCCTGGCAGGCACAGGGGACCATATGGGGCACCAGGATTCAAACCGATGACCTCCTGCATGAAAGGCAAACGCCTTACCTCCATGCTATCTCTCCGGCCCCGTAAGTTATTTTCAAAAGTATAATTTCAAACTCTCCAAAGGAAATCTGATCCTTTAGATATCGGGCAAATGCCTAAATATCTACTGGAAGTCTTTATTCACAGCGAAAAGCTATGAAATAGGTTAAGCATTGGTTCTTAATGAATGAGGAGAGCAGAACCTCTATTCTGCTTTCCATCCAAAATGTATGATAGTATTATATTACATGAAAGTCAACTGTTTCTTAATTTACTTAATAACTGTTACTTCATTTGGGGGGTGGGGGTCACACAAGCAGCGCTCAGGGGTTACTCCTGGCAAGCTCAGGGGACCATATGGGATGCCGGGATTCGAACAACCGTTCTTCTGCATGCAAAGCAAACACCTTACCTCCATGCTATCTCTCCTGTTCCGCTACTTTATTTTTTAGGGTGTCTGTCTTCGAAGTTAGCCTATAGAAACTGATTCTATAATGAAAAAGTCATCAAATAGGGTGGGAGTACATGTGTCCAAACTGGACTGCTAGTATTCACTAGTTGTGCAACCTTGAACAATTCATGTAACCCCTTTGAATTTATTTCTTTCTTTTCTTTTTTGCTATACAACTCCCTACCATAATGACTATTAGAATTAAGTAGAGTAGATACAGAATTTGGAATAGAACCAGATAGAGCTGGTACCTTGTTAATTAGAGTTAAATTGAAATTTAACAGTAACCTAAGTCAATACAGCATTGGGATATCTATACTACATAGAAAAATGAGTTAGATCACAATTTAACAATAGTTCAACTATACAGTGACAGGATATTTTACTATTCAATAGCAGTTATTTTTAAAAAATTGTTTACAAAGGTTTAACGTTTCAACTATTTTCTTCAAATAACTTTAGTATTGACATACTAAAAAAGGAACAAGTTTAATTTTTTCCTGATGTCTCTGCACCAATTTGCCCAATCTTTACTCTATTAGGGTATCCCATATTTAATATGCACAACTGTAGGTCATTAATTTCTAAGTCTAACTCTAAATCAATCCTCTAACTGCCTACTAGAATCTCAATGTAGTTTTGGTGGTTGGGGACCCTTCCTAATTTATAACATGGAGTGAGGTGTGGCACAGACAAAATGCATAGGCACTACTTTATTTTTTCCTATTAAATTGTCTTTTCTAAACAATCTTGAAAAGATAGTGATTTATGAAATGTTTGAGATATTAGCTTAATCAATATAGAGATTTAGTGTGTGCATATTTGTACATGTATGCATTTCATATCAAATTGTGATCAATTTTATAAAATCAGTAAGATTTAATTAAAATATGTTTCTTGTTTTTTGTTGTTGTTTTATACTTTTATTAGGAAATAAATTATACAACCAGGAAAATACACTGAGTATTGTTATAAAGCTTAATGCATTTTTACAGTGCTATAATAAAAACTTTATTTTTATATATATCTTTATTATACACCATGATTACAAACATGTTTTTAGTTGGGTTTCAGTCATAAAAAAAATAAATAACATCCCCTTTCACCGGTGCAACCTTCCCACTACAATGTCCTCCTCTTCCCCCACCCACACCCTGCCTGTATTCGAGACAGGCATTCTACTTCTCTCATTCACTACCATTGTCATGATAGTTGTTAGTGTAGTTATTTCTCTAACTGTTTCACCACTCTTTCTGGTAAGCTTCATATCATGGGCTGGTCCTTCCAGTCCTCATCTCTATTGTCACTGGGTATTATATCACCACTAATCATCAGGGAGATACAAATCAAAACAACAATGAGGTACCATCTCACATCACAGAGACTGGCACACATCACAAAGAACAAGAACAATCAGTGCTGACTGGGATGTGGGGAGAAAGGAATTCTCATTCATTCACTGCTGGTGGGAATACTGTCTAGTTCAGCCTTTATGGGAAACAATTTGAAGATTCCTCAAAAAACTGAAAATTGAGCTCCCATATGATTCAGCTATTCCATTCATAGGGATATTCCCTAAGAACACAAAAATACAACATAAAAAATGTCTTTTACACACCTATGTTCAATGCAGTGCTATTTACAATAGCGATAATCTGGAAACAACCCAGATGCCCGACAACAGATGAGTGTATATGTGCTACATATACACAATGAAATACTATGCAGACATCATGAAACATGAAAACATAAAATTTTCCTATACATGGATGGGCGTGGAAACTATTATACTGAGTGAATAAGTCAGAGGGAGAGAGACGAATAGCTTCATTCATCTATGGGATTTAAGAAAAAATTAATACATTTCTATTGTGTCAAAGTGTTGTGCATGGCTTATGAAATGCAACAGTGCTAGTGTCTCAGAAGTTATCTATGTGTCCCTCCCAAATTAAAAATTTGTTAATATTGAACATGGAAAAGAAGAAAAGACTTTATTTTCTCAACTTTGTAACTTATATTTTGTTTACTCTTTTATTTTTTTTTTGGTCTAAATTTTAGTATCCTTATGCTTGGTTTGGGCATTTGGGGGCATTTTTTAAACATGAAGTTGTAGTTTTCAATTAAGATCTAGGTTTATTATTGTATAATATAAGTATCTATAATTATTCTCTCTTAAGGCAAACACTATTTAGCTCTCAAAGTTTACAATAGTATTGAAATCATTGTTTTATTATTGATGCTGCTACACCAATTCCTCTTCCCAAGTGCCAAGATCCCTCTACCATTGCCCCAATGATTTTTCTTTCCTTTCCTGCCTTTGTCTCCTTACCTCCCACTAATATCTTTTCTGTTGATCATGTTTCAGGATTTTAATTCCATAGGGTATTTTTTAATCCCTTGCTCTGTTTCTTTATACTTTTATAGAGTGAGATTATTCTGTATTTGTAGTTTTTTCCTTTCACTTTGAACACTGTACAATTTATTATTATTATTATTAATTATTTAGTTTGGGGGCCACACCCAATGATGCTCAAGGGCTACTCCTGGCTTTATGCTCAGAAATCGCTTCTGCCTTGGGGGACCATACGGGAGGCCAGGGATCAAACCACGTTCTGTCCTGGGTCAATTGCATGCATCACTGCATAACTGCTCCAACCCAATATTGTACAATTTTATTCAAGTTAGAATAAATAGTAATTTTATCTATTTACAATGCTGAATAAAATGAAAAAAAATTGGGGGAGAGCCACATCTGGTAGTTTTAGTATGTCTAATGGATAACCTAACACAATAATAATTTTTATTGATTTTTATTGTGGCTGAAGTGAATTACAAATCTTTTACAATAATATTTAAGTACGTAGTGACAATGAATCAGGGGCATTCCCACCACTAGTGTTGTACTCCCTCCCAGCCCTGTACCCAGCAAGCATCCCATATCTCCCTCCTTTACCACCCAGAATACTAGTGTAACTGGTCCTCACTTGTATAGCTTGCTGTAGATTGGGTATAGCTTCTGTTGCCATTGACTTTGTGTTTGATGTTCAGGTCTGATCATATTTATTTCCACTAAATGTTCATGTGAGTGTCTAGACCTGTACATCCATTTTACCCCTCAATATACGAGGCTTAACAAGAAAGATGATTCAAGTAATGGGGTTAGATTGGAGATATAGAAAAAGAAAAAGGGAAAGAAAAAAACTAGGAGAAGTCCTTATTTATAGATAGGTGTTATAGATATAAATTTAGAAGAGGGAAGGGAAAAAGGAAGAAAAAGGCAACAAAACAAAAACAATAACAAACAAAAAACAAAGCAACAACAACAAAAACAAAAACAAAACTTACAAAAAAGAACAAAAAACTAAAGCCAGCAACTGCAAAATCCAAACAAAAACAAAACAAACAAAAAAACAAAAAATCAAAGCCAGCAACTATAAAAAAGCAGATAAAAAATACCCAAAAAACAAAAAGCAAAACAAAACTTAACAACAATGACAAAAATACCCAGTCAGTAAACCGCAACCAGCAATTACATAGAAAGATTTGTGCTCCTCCTTCTCCTCCTCCTCTTCCTTCTCCTCCTCCTTCTTTTTCTTCTCCTCCTCCTCCTTTTTCTTCTCCTCCTCCTCCTTCTTTTTCTCCTCCTCCTCCTCCTTCTTTTTCTTCTTCTTCTCCTTCTTCTCCTTCTCCTTCTCCTTCTCCTTCTCCTTCTCCTCCTTCTCCTTCTTCTTCTTCTTCTTCTTCTTCTTCTTCTTCTTCTTCTTCTTCTTCTTCTTCTTCTTCTTCTTCTTCTTCTTCTTCTTCTTCTTCTTCTTCTTCTTCTTCTTCTTCTTCTTCTTCTTCTTCTTCTTCTTCTCCTCCTCCCCCTTCTTTTCATCTTCTTTCTTCTTCTCCTCCTCCTCCTTCTTTTCATCTTCTTTCTTCTTCTTCTTCTTCTTCTTCTTCTTCTTCTTCTTCTTCTTCTTCTTCTTCTTCTTCTTCTTCTTCTTCTTCTTCTTCTTCCTCTTCTCCTCCTCCTCCTTCTTTTCTTCATCTTCTTTCTTCTTCTTCTTCTTCTTCTTCTTCTTCTTCTTCTTCTTCTTCTTCTTCTTCTTCTTCTTCTTCTTCTTTGCTTCTTCGTCGTCTTCTTCTTAACTTATTTTTTTCTTTGCAAAATCATAGTAAGTATTGGAAAGTTAGAAAAGGAATTACCTTGGCCTAAGAGAGTTTGCGTTTCTCTGCCCTTGAAGCATACTGTCATGAGAACCACTACAGGCTCCTTGCACACTCTTTTTTATACCCCAAGGTCTTTTTATGGTGCCAGGCATCTTCCACTCAGTTGTGGATGATATAATCAGGTCTCTCTAACTCGAGATCTTGGTATTCACACAGGTCATGGAACAAAGTCTAGTATTAGTCTTTCTTAATAGTTCTAGTAGTTCTGTTCCATCACTGTTGTTGTAATTAGTCTTTTATAATTGGTGGTCTCTGTTTTTGCACAGATCCTAGGACAAAGCCTGAAATAGAGTTTTTACATTATGATCCAGAAGTTCTATTCTGTTGCAGTTGTCACAGTCAGACCTCTTGGATTATAGATCTTGGTTTTTGTACAGATCCTAGGCTGAAGCCTAGGCTAGGGTCTTTTTTATTGATCACTACAGTTGGTGTCCCGGGTTCCAATCATATTCTACACCTGGTTCTGTGAATAAATATATTAGGACATTATTCTAGACCTTTGTAGTTAGAGGTTGATTTCATACCTGTTCACTCTAAGCCACTGTTTTCATAGTTGCTGCTCTCTTTGTTATAATGGATATTTGTGATTTTGTGTTACTCTCTTTCCACTTCATTTGAGCACTTCTCGTTATATTCTGGCATCTACAGTGTCTGGAGTTTCTACACTTTCAACCTTTGAATCTATTCATGGAGTGTTGTGTATGTAAAGAACCATCGGCTAGACAGGGTGGCAGACGTGTGCTCCAAGCTGGAGGGGAAAGACCTCATCCTTCATCCCTCCATCAGTCAACCTCTTCAGGGGATAACTTGCAACCATGGAGTACTATATATAAATGTGGTATATATTCTAAATACCTCAAAGAAGTTCTATCGTTTTGTATTTATCCTTCTTCTGGCTTACTTTGTTTAACATAATATTTTCTAGGTCCATCCATGTTGCTGCAAAATCCATGATGGTATCAGTTCTCACTGTAGTATTCCATTATGTATAAATACCACATCTTCATGATCCACTCATCTGTTGTTGGACATAGAGGTTGGTTTCAAATCTTGGCTATTGTACTGTTTGTAGCAATAAATTGTGTAATGCATACATATTTTGGGATGAATATCCTTCCAATTTGGGGATTAGAAATTCAGGAGTGTTATTGCTGGCAGCTCAATTTTGAATTTATTGAGAACTTTCCATACTGTTTTCCTTAGGGGCTGCACCAGGCAGCATTCCCACCAGCAGTGAGTGAGAGTTCCTTTCTTACCACATCCCCACCAACAGAGCTTGAACCCATTATTTTTGATGTTCCATCCTCATTGAGATAAGGTGGTACCTCATTGTTGTTTTGATTTGGATTTCCCTAATGATGAGTAATGGTGAACATGTTTTCATGTGTCTCTTGGCCGTCTTTCTTGGAAAAGTGTTTATTCATTTCTTCTCCCCATTTTTCTATGGCTTTATTAGGTTTTGTGGAGCTCATCTTTCTGAATGCTTTGTATATCCTAGAAGTCAACCCTTTATTTTATGTGTCAAGTGTAAAAATTTTTTCCAATTCTGTTAGCTGTCTTCTAGTTTTTAGTCAGTATTTCTTTTTCCATGCAGGATCTTTTTAGTTTGATGTAGTCTCATTTATTTAGGTTTGATACTATTGCTCTTGCCATTGGCATTCCTTTATCAAAGATTTTTTTGAGGTATAAGTCTTGAGGTGTTCTGCCTATTATTTCCTCAATGAACTTTATAGATTCAGGTCTGATTTCAAGGCCTTTAATCTATTTTGAATTGATTTTTTTTTCATGGTGTGAGGTATGGATCAATTTTTAATTTCTTTCAGGTAAATATCCAGTTGTTCCAACACTATTTGTTGAAGAGATTGTCTTTGTTCCATTTCAGGTTGTTGGATCCTTTGTCAAATATTACTTGACCATATATATATATATATATATATATATATATATATATATATATATATATATATATATATATATATTTGGAGATATATTTCTGGATATTCTGTTCTAATCCACTGGTCTGATACACTGTCTTTGTTCCAGTACCATGCTGTTTTGATGGCGAGGGCTTTATAATAAAGCTTCAGTTTAGGTAAAGAAAAGTCACTCAGTTTCTTATTTTTCAGTATGGATTTGGCTAATCTAAGTCTTTTTTTGGTACCAGATAAACTCTATAATTGATTTTTCTAATTCCTTAAAAAACGATGTTTGAATTTGGATAGGAATTGCATTGAATCTATATAGTAATTTAGGTAAGATAGTCATTTTGATTATGTTGATTCTTCCTACCCAGGGGATGTTCTTCTGTTTCCTTAGGTCCTCTTCAATTTCTTTCTGAAATATTTTGAAGTTTTCAATGTATAGGTCTTTCACTTCTCTTGTCAGGTTGATTCCTAGGTACTTGATATTTAATGGGATCAACTTCTTAATGTCTTTCTCCTCTACTTCATTATTTGTAAAGAGGAATTCTATTGTCTTTTGTGTATTGATTTTGTAGCCAGTCATTTGGCTGTATTGGCTTATTGTTTCTAGGTGTTTTCCTGTGAACTCTTTCCTGTTTTGTGGATAGTTTGACTTCCTCTTTCCCTATCTGGTTTCCCCTGATTCCTTTCTTTTGTCTGATTGATATTGCTAGGACTTCTAAAGCTATGTTGAATAAGAGTGGAGAAATTGGGCAGCCTTGCCCAGTTCCTGACCTTAGTGGAAATGCTTTGTTTTTCATCATTAATGATAATGTTGGCTGTGGACATTTTATAGATAGCTGTAACTATCTTGAGGAAGGTTCCTTCCAACCCTGTTTTGCTGAGTGTTTTCAGCATGAAAGGGTGTTAGATTTTGTCAAATGCCTTCTCTGTGTCAATTGATATGATCATGTGGTTTTTGTCTTTTTCTTCTTGTTGATGTATGATGTTGAATGATTTGTGTATGTTGAACCATCCTTGCATCCCTGGAATCAAACCAACTTGGTCATAGTGTATAATCTTTTGATGTATTGTTGGATTCAGTTTGCTAAGATTTTGTTGAGAATTTTTGCATCTATGTTCATTAGTGAGATTGGTCTGTAGTTTTATCTCTTTGTGGGTCTTTGCCATCTTTGGTAATGGTGTGATATTGCCTCAAAGAAGGCGTTAGGAAGGATTCCTGCCTTTTAAATATTTTGGAAGAGCCTGAGGATAAGTGGTTGTAATTCTCCTTGGAATATTTAATAGATTCACCTGTAAAACCATCTGGACCTAAACTTTTGTTCTTGAGGAGTTTCTTAATTACTGTCTCAATTTCCATAGATGTGATTGGGCTGCTTAGGCTTTCTACATCCTTCTTATCGAGTCTCAGAAGGTGATATTTTTTCAGAAATCTCTCGGTTTCTTCAGGGTTCTCTAGCCTGAGTACAGCTATTCATAATACTCCCTCATGATATCCTGGATTTCTTGGGATTTCTTGGGATTCTGTTGTAATCTCTCCCCTTTCATTTGTTATCCTATTTATTTGGGTGTTTTCCTTTTTTTTTTTTTTTTTTGGTGAGTCTTGCCCACAGTTTGTCTACCTTGTTTTTTCTTTTGAAAAACCCACTCCTGGTCTTACTAATTTTTTGTATTGTTTTCTTTGTTTCAATGTTGTTTTTTTCCTCCTCGGTATTTTATTGTTTCTTTTCTACTGACTATGCTTGTGTTCCTTTGCTTCTGTTTTTCCAGATTCTTAAGGTGCCCTTGTAGACTTTTGATTTTGTCATTTTCCTCTTTCCTGTCATAGGCCTGTATTGCTATGAGTTTTTCCCTAATTACGCTTTTGCTGTGTCCCACAGATTTTGACAATTTGTTTCTTCATTGTCATTCATCTCAAGGAATCTTTTTATTTCTTCCTTGATTTCCTCTTTAATCTAACTGTTGTTGAGTAGCATGTTGTTTAATCTCCAGGTGTTGAATTGTCTCCACAGTTTCTTTTAACAGTCAATCTTGATCTCAGTTGCTTAATGATCTGATAGGGTGCTCCTAATAATCTTTATATTTGTGATTTTGTGTGAATTTGATTTATATCCTAAGACATGGTTTATTCTAGAGAAGGTTCCATGTGCACTTGTGAAGAATGTGTATTCTGCTTTCTTGGGGTGGATTGCCCTGTATATTCCATTAGATCTATTTTCTCTAATTTCTCGTTCAGGCTCTTATGTCTTTGATAGTTTTCTGCCTGGCAGATCTGTCTAGAGGTGATAGTGGAGTATTGAAATCTCCTACTACTATCACATTTCCTTCCATATATTTTTCTAGTTTTGTGAGCAAATTTCTTACATATTTTACTAGCTTTACAGTCAGCACATAAATATTGATCAGAGTCAGTACTTCCTGGTCTAATGTTCCTCTGATTATTAGTAGTGACCCTCTTGGTCTCTGAGCACTTTTGTGAGGTTGAATGCAATTTGATCTGATATAAGAATAGCTGTCCCAGATATTTTTTGTTTTCTGTTTGCTTTAATAATTGATTTTCATCCTTTTATTCTAAGCCTGTGTCTTTCCTGTTCTTTTAGGTATGTTTCTTGTAGACAGCAGATTATGTTTTTTTTTGTTTTTTTTTTTTCTGATCCAACCCTCTACTCTGTGTCTTTTAATTGGAGAATTCAGCCCATTGACATTTAAAGAGCTTATTGACAGAGTGGGTTTTTGAGCTATTGTATTGTGTAGAGTGGTTGTTGTTACAATGATGGGGAGGTTTGGAATGTGTAATACACCTTTGAGTTGTTTATTTAGAGTTGGTTTGGTTAGTGCAAATAGTGTGAGTTCTTTCTTGTCTGAGAATTTTTTAATTCTCCCTCCCACATGAATGAGAATTTTTCTGGAGAAGTGGACTGACTCTAGGTTGGAAGTTTTATTCAGTAGTTTAAATATGTCACTCCATAGTTTTCTTGTTTGAATTGTTTCAAATGGGAGATCTGCTTTGATTCTTATGTCCCTTCCTTTGTACTTGAGGGTTTTTCTCTCCCTTATTGATTTTAAGAATTTATCTTTCTCTTTATTTTTAGCCAATTGGATTATCATATGTCTTGGTGTTGGTATGTTAGGGTCTAATTTATTCGGGACTCTTTTTGCCTCCTGGATTAGTATGGGTTATTCTTTTCAGAGGCTGGGAAAATCCTCTACTATTATTTTCTTCACTACTTGTTCTCCTTTCCCTTTTACATTCCCTTCTGTTATTCCTACAATTCATAGGTTATTTCATAGGTATTTCTTTTATCTTTGTTCATTAGGTATCTTATTTTTTCCTCCAATATTTTGTCTCCTGCTTTCTTATTGTCTTCTTTGTCATTGTTGTTTTGTAGTTTTTCTTCAAGTTCCTCTATGCATTCTTCTAACTGTATGATTCTGCTATTATGGCTTGCTAACATGTTTTTTATTTCCCTTAGTTCTAATTGTATAGATTCTTTTATCTTCTGTAAAAGTTCTTCTTTGAGTTGGTTGAATTTTTCATCTATAAATTTCTTAATTTTAGAGGCAGTGACTCCTTGAGTTCCATTGCTAAGACATTCATTGTTGCTTTTAGGTTCTCATCTATTGGGCAACGTGTGTTTTGTTGACTTTAGAAACTTGATAGGGGTTCTCTCCATTTTCCCAGCTGCTAGCGTTTTCCTTAGTTTGCCCATATTTCTTTGCATTTGGTGGTTTAAAATGTTGAGTTTTCTGGTTGTTTAATAAAGTGTTCTGCTGTATTGATTGTATTAGAGATTCTTGAGGGTATATTTGATTTAGAGTTTATTTTTCCTATCCAGGTGGCTTGTCTAAATATGATAGGCATATTACAAGCTGCTTCAGTGTTTTGCTATCATGTTTTATGGGCTTTGGATTATCTGAGGAAATTGAGTGTTGGGTCTGGGCTGACTAGACCTATATGGTATAAGAAGACTCCTATAGAAGAGTCTGAGCTTTTTGGGGGTTCAGCAGGAAGGGGTGGGTCGTTCCCAGACCTGGAAGTGTGGTTCCTGTGTCTTCCCTGGTTCCTGCACTCACAGTGTCCCCAGAGCTACCTGGGCCAAGGTGGTGAGGTGGCATCCCTGTGCTTTCTCCCTTCCTTCCCAGGCAAGTGAGGTTCCTGTCTGTCCCCTGGTCCCCACACTCACAGTGTCCCAGAGCCAACTGGGCTGAGGCGGCAAGATGGCTTTTCCCGTGCACTTTCTCCCTGCCTTCCCAAGCAAATCCACAATAATAAATTTTTAAAAATTTTTTTATCATACTGGCTTACATATCTTTCACAGTAGTATTATAGGTACATATTAACATTGAATCAGGGGAATACCCACCACCAAATTTGTCCTCCCCTCTTCCCTGTTCCCTTTCTGTAACCCATATCCCCCACCATCACCCCCCGGGCTGCTAGAGTAGGTGGTCCCCTCTTTCTCTAGCTTACTATCAGTGATCATATATCAGTTTGGTCCTGGTGCCCTCCCTTGCTTCTCCCTCTATTTGAGAGGCTGAGCTAGATAAATTGAGTTATGTGGTTTTGTTTGAGGGAAAGAAAAGCAATAGAATGGGGTAAAGAATAATAAGAAAAAAATAATAAAAATTAAAATATGCTGAAAATGGGTGGAGTCCTTCTAGTGGCTATCAACCTCAGTTTGAGAGAGGACATGAAAAAGGTAATTGAAACACCATTACAATACAAAAAGAAATGTCATATTTAATATCCAGTGAGCATTACAGTAATAAAGACAAGCACCACACAATAGTCTCAGTTCTGAAATCAAATCATGCAAAAAGAAAGGGAAAGATAAGATAAAATAATATAAAATAAAAAGGAGACATTAATTTCAGTATCTACACCAAAATAAGGATGTCAAAAAACTATCAATCAATCAATAAATATATGTGGAAAAATGATTATTTTGTGCTTTTTTTTTTTCTTTTTCCCCCTGCATAGGCACAGTAACTATTGGGGATATTATAGAGGGAATTCCCTTGGCCTAAGAGATAAAGGGTTTCTCCACCCCTGAATTATACTGTCATGGGATTAACTATAGACTCCTTACATGATCATTTACTCTTTCCTCTGTGCTTTGCAAATCCTCAATAATAATTTTAATAAATGTCTCAACAATGGGATTAAGATAAAAAGCTAAGTAGATTTTATAGATTTCTTTTTAGTTATTTTTTAGGTTTTATAGAAGTTTTTTCATAGGTTTTTTAAACAATGAATTAAAATAATTATTAGTAAAAAAAAGATTTTTAGTAGTTAAGTAGTGTGATAGCAAATCAGGCACAACTAAAGAACTACTACATTAAAGGATTTTTAATATTTAAAAATATTTAAAATAATCTCTTAATAAAAATTTTAACTTTAAATATTAAAAAACAGTTTTAATATTTAAAATATAACAAATAAAATAATTAAATAAAAATATATAGATAGGAAATTACGATAAATGAAAGATAATTGAAAATACCTCAAATCAATAATAACCAGTTTTAGATTAGAGTATGGCTAGAAAATACCTGTGAATATTCCAGCATTATATTAATAAATTTCTTTATTAAGAATATAAATTAAATTTGTAGTGTACTATTATACCTCAATTAAAACAAATATAATATTTTTTTCAAAATGAATGACAAGAATTTTTTTATTTAATTAGCCAATATGGTTGGAGCTATAGTACAATGGGTATGGTATTTTCTTTGTAAGATGTCAACCCAGGTTCATGCCCACATCTTATATAGTCCACTGAGCTTGCCAGTAGTAGTCCCTGAGCACAGTGCCAAGAATAAATTCTGAGAACCACTGAATGTGACACCCAAACAAACAAAAGGCCATAATTAGTTGAAAACTGTCAACAATGTTCTAGAGAGACTGCACCCAGTTTAAGGTGCTTGGCTTGCACATGGTCAACTCTGGGTGATTCTGGGATCTTAGGTACTACATATAGCCCTCCAAGCAACACCAGGACTGAACTCTGAGCATAAATCCCTGAAGCTTCACCAGGACTGAACCCTGAATATAAATCCAGAAGTAAACCTTTAGACCTGTTAAGTGTGGCATAAAGCAAATTTGAAGAGATATAAAACATACACACCAAAATAATCTTGAAAAGAAAACAATGTCTTTCCTTATTGTCCTTAGGAACTCTAGATGAAAACACAAAGAGAAGAAATAACAAGTACAATATAAGGAACTGTTGGCCAATTGAGTGCATATGTATATGTATTTAGATACTCATTATGTATAAACATGTATCCATTTTATCCATAAATAAATATCACCGAGGTTCAATTTTAAGCAATAATAGTTAATAACAAGGAATTGGGCATAGTCAAAATAGGTATCAATATATTGAAAGGAAGTAAGTTACTAACTCATTTATAGAGTCTTGTCTAAAATAAAATAGAGTTATTTTAAGATAAACTTTAGGGAAATTTGAGAGAACAGTGGTGGAAGACACTTACCCAAATATTGGCACATTTGGAACTCTTCCCAGTACATGGGGTAGATGAACAAATGAATTTTATCTTCTAGAAGCATTCAGATAAGACACAACAAAATAAATGAATATAATCAATTTAATTGTAATTATTTTGTTCTGAAATGTCTTTTCTTGCAGTTCTGCAGAGGCAGAGGATACACAAAGGTTTTAACTCAACAGATATAGGTTGGACATTGATAGTCTATTTTGTAAATAAGCTCTCACTATTGCTGATAAATTGTTTCTAGCTTTTGAATATCATAGTTTTAAAAGACTGAAGAGAACAAAGAGTTAATTCACTCCTAAGGAAAGGAAATTTTATTTTTCTATCAGATTCAGTTTATGAATATGATCTTTTTAAAATGCATTCAAATGTAAAGGTCAGTTCTGTTTTCTTCTTGGCAGCTGGGTGGGAATTGTTTATCTTGCAGTTCCTTTATAGGGTTTGATTATTTAAGTGGACCAAAAAGCTATGCAATATCTAGGACAAAAACACTTACAAGAGATCCTATATTCAGGTACTAGCCTCGTTTTCACTCTATTTATTTTGAATTTGAGGGTCGCAAATTGCAGTGTTCAGTTACTGACCAAGTGCTAGGGGTTATTCCCAGTGATGATGATCAGGTGGCTGCCTACATTCAACCTGTACACTCAAGCTCTTTGAACTATCTCTCAGGCCCATCAAAACAAGCGTTATGAGATAATTTTGGTTATCTACTCAAATAATGAAGGGTCACTGCTCTCCCTCAACGAACACCACGCTTGTGGGTATGAGTGTGTAAACACATAGATATGGGTGTATTTATGAATGTGCATATGTGTGTTTGTATGTGTGCATGTCTAAGAATTGTATGGTAGATTTCTCCAGAAATATTAATAGGAGAAAGTTGTGCACAAATATGTAACTATGAACATTTTCAGACTTGTATAAGGTCTAATTATAAAAACAAATAAGTCTGACCAATAGGTAGACAGTCTAACCAATTTCTCTTTATATACAACAAGTGCCTTGTATATACAAAACACCTTGCTGATCAAGAGACAAAAATAAGCTAATAGTTGCATTTTAGGGAATTGCAGCTTTGTAATTAACAGAGTAAAATAGAATTAAATAAAAGCTAGAAATATGTTCAATTCAACCTTTAGAGACGAAATCTCAAGAATAATGTTTTTATAGGATGCCTTAACATAGTCACTGCCTAGTTTCTTTGCTCATAAATGCTTTAACAAAGCCTTACAATTACTTTTCTGCTATCAAGATGGGGTGTAAGAAAAATATTGGTGTTATTAATATTGAAGTTCCTCTGTTACTCAACTCAGATAATGAATCTCCATTTGCAAATTTACCACTACAAATTATTTTAATTTTTTCTAATTTATTGGGGAAACATTATATTTTGTTTGTACTGGGGCCATGCTTTGTGTAGTTTACTTCTGGCTCTACACTTAGGGATCGTTCCCAGAGGGCTTTGGAGATTATTTCTGTTACTGGAGATCAAACCCAGAATGGCTTCATGCACGGCAAGTATACTAGTAGTTCTGCTACTACTCCAGCCCCAGTATCTATTGTTAACATGGTTTTCACAGTGCTTTCCATCTGCACAGCTAATTTAACACTTCAACCACTGAGTATTAATGACTGTCTACTATTGTTTCACAGTCCTTTCCTGCACACAACTCCCTCCCCCACACACCTTTGATCCTGAGTTTTGTTGGCAATGTATCCAGCTTTACTACTATTGGAAATTGGCTGTTTAATTGCTATTTCTTAAGACACAAAATAAACTTATAATAATAGATCAGCACCTATTAGGAAGGGAAAATATTTATGTATTAAGGCATTTATTTCAGATCCCTTACACTTACACTACTACCATGCAGCTGACATTTATTAGAAGCTGAAACGAATCACAAAAGTTCTTCTAAGACCCAGACTACTCTGGAAATGAGCTCATTTACCAAGTGTAGCCTTGGATTTCAGACTGAGAACAAGTATCTTGAAAATGTCAACTGCCTGCTTCTCTGTCTGACTAAAAAAGGGTGATTTGTATAAGTAACAGGTACTTTTTTCATTCTGGAGAAAAAGGTGTTCCATGTGTCTCTTGCATACACTTATTGCTTAGTACTAAATCACACAATTGGAGAAACTGGAAAAGGCTTGATCAATAAGGTCAAGTTGGAAAGGCAGCAAATTGTTTATATAGAAGCAAGTTGGGACTTCGCATTGCAAACCAGTTTGAGAAAGATTTATTTCTGAGCAGTATACCAGATTTAAATGTGATGTCAAACTAAAAAAAAAACAAAACAAAACAACAATAAAACCCAGCATCTAGTTATTTCCCCCAGCAAAATCAGCTTATTTAAAAATGATAATAAAATGCACTTGGAAAGAACAGTTTCAGGAGCCACAGAAGTGAATTTCCCTAAAATGAAAGCTAGCACTCCAATATATAGGCTTTGCAATAGCAGTTGCTAGATAAAAACAAACAAACAAACAAACAAACAAACAAAAAAAAATCCTTCGCTGAGACGAGGGCACAACACTTTAATCAGAGGGGAAAGGCATAATGATTTTTGAATTTTAGAAATTTCACAAGGATGTTCTCTTCTGTCTTTCTGATCTCATTTAAATAGGGTTTCTCAACAATCATTTTCACCAGGAATACATGAATGCAAACTCCCTCTAAAGCTACATTTAGAACTGAGCTTCTTTTCCATTGTATTGAGCAAATGGGTAGTAGGAAAGGTCTGTGTATATAAGAAGGAACCTAGGCTAGAGTCAGACTTAAGATAGATATAACGTATTGCTCTTTATCAACTGCATGCCCTAGTATAAAAACTTTTATTGAGTAACATGTCATGGGCTACTGTGAGACATTCTGCATCAGTTATTTTCTAAAACACTGGAAACACACTTAAATTAGCATAGCAAATAAAATATTTTAGTGTTTTTAAATGTTAAATAGGAATATAATACTAAGATTACTTATTCTCCATTTGAAATTCAATTTTATTTTGGCATTGTAGGAATAGGCAAGAAAGTTCCACTAAGCTTGCTGGGTTTTTCTCAGGTAGACAGAACAAAAAAATTAACACCAGACATATTTAAAAAAAGAAAAGCACCAATTGAAATATATATTACATAGAATCTCAAAGTTAAATGTTTTAAAGATAGTAAGGCCAAATGATTGCATATATTCTGAGCTATAAACTACAATAGGGACTCTGATTTAAAGAAGAGAGTTTCTCAAATGATGAGTAGAGTATGACACATGTTACAAAGATATGACCATTGCACTTAGATTTTCATCTTGTAATATTGATATACTCTTCTATTATAAAGGACATGCCATATAAAAGTACTTAATTCTCAGTAATAACTCCACTGTTTATTTTTCTGAGTATGCAGAGTTTCAATTGACCTCAGCACTAAATAATCTCCCTGTATAATGACCTGTCTTGAAAAGTCCTGTTCTGTGCGTTTCAGAAAGACCTACCCTTCAGTATTCTGCATTTTTAAAATTAAATATGACAACCCTAGAAATGGTCAGAGTAGGCTAGTTTACTTTTCAGATAACAGCTTAGCACAAACTTTAAATGGCAAATTCTATTAAACTGTTTGTTGCTCTCTAAGTGTTGTCCTCGGAACAAAAGCTTTAATGTTCCTTGGAAATTCTAAAAATACTAAATTGAGACCCAGACAGCCTGACTGAATCAGAAACTCGGAATGGAACTCACCATTTGTTTTTCAATAAACTCTCAAGGTTATTCTGACAGACTAAAGCTTAAAAAACACCATACACATGTGTAGAATATTCAAAGACCAAATCTATGCTTGTATGATGGCTTGATAATATCATACACATATTTTAGGTGGAAAATATCACAAAGGGAAAATGTCAGACATAATTTTCATAATAGCACAAGCATAAATTAGATTGTTATTGTAGAAACTAAAACAATAGTTACAGAGGCTGAGTTGCTTACCCTGCATATAGTTGACCAAGATTCATTCTCACACACCACATACAATTCCCTGATCCCTACAGGGGTTAGAGCACATAGCAAGATTAGAGCAATGTTGCATATTGACCCAGTGTCCCCCTTATACATAGGAAAACATCCTTCCCCCATGGAAGTGAGGACAGTGCATAGTAAAATTTTATAGCTGGAATAGTATATGTGGGCACAGAGGAAATATTTTCTTTATCCCTCTAGGTGTCTATTGGACTAGTCAAGTAATCAAATTAACAGTAGATACGGTAGCAAAAGAAAAATACTTTTGACTATGTATATGAAAATTTTTATGGCAGTAAATTTTAGAGTTAATAAGACACACTGGTGTTTTTTTTTATTTTTGAGCTAACAATTGGAATATAGAGTTTCATAGTAGGGATAGATAATCTCACATAATGAAGGGAGAGTACTTATGGGAATAAACACAAATATTCTTGATATTTGCATGGAAATATATTAATTTTGGGCTATGCCTAACTCTGCTCAGGTCTTATTTCTGGCTCTGGGCATAGAGTTCATTTGTGGTGGGCTCAGAGATCTGTATCAGGTAATAGAGATTAAACCTCATATTTGTTAAAGCCTTCAATGACTGTCCTTTACATATCAAGGTGACATACATTTGGGAAAGTCTATTCTAGACATTTGGGTAATGTGTATTCTTTAAGAAAATGAGATAATTTCAATCAATTACATATAGTAATTTTTTCTCCAAATTCATAAATTTTCAACTATCCATTACCTCAAAAATTGATAAATTATCACCCCATTATTGGAATTATATTCAT
The DNA here is from genome assembly GCF_024139225.1 of Suncus etruscus. NCBI lineage: Eukaryota > Metazoa > Chordata > Mammalia > Eulipotyphla > Soricidae > Suncus > Suncus etruscus. The sequence goes on from NC_064852.1 coordinate 59,069,731, forward strand.
TCACTTACTGAAAAATTATTTATTGGTGCATAAGTACCAATAACTGCTACCAATTTAAAAATGTACTAATTAATGTTCTAAATCTTTCACAAGTATTCATAGAAAATTGATTTAAGTAGTTGTTTTTCTTATCTACAGTTTTTTTAGCCTTGTAATTCTCTCTTGTCTTCATACTCTACTGCAAATTTTAACCCATTTGTATTTAGTTGCAATTCATTGTTCTACATTTTTTTATTTTTAGTTCCATCATCAATATAACAGTTTTCTTGCTTTTTATAAATTTATTCTCTCCTACTTAAAAGAAGATGCTGTTGAATTTCTTCAAGCACAGCTTATCCGTATTCACTCTTTTATGTCTATTTGTTTTAAACTCATTTTTTCTTTTACCGAAGCTATTTTCTCTACTCCAGCCAGCCCTGTCAGCATTCTCTATCAATTTCTCAAGACTCTTTAGGTCCCTAAATGTATAGAGTATCAAATTTGTATTTAACTGAATTATATGTAAGTGCTACCCTTCCTTTAAAATTTTAATTTGTAAGAATTGTTGGTATATTCTATATCCTTTCAGAGCATTGACTTTCCACAAAAAGTCATTTAAAGTTGCAAAATTCTATACATACATTATGATTGCATTTTGGATTCTGGTTCTGAGACATTAGGCACTTGATCAGCATTGGAACATTAGAGATTAGAGAAACAATATAAATTGTGTGTATGCATGGATATGTGTATATTTGTGTAGTTACTGGTCCTATTATTTTTGGAATATCCAATAATGTGATTTATAAAGTATTCATAATTTAAGAAAGAATTCATAACTTTAGCATATCTCCACTATAATTTTACAAAGAAGCAAATTTGGGGATCTATGGGATGCATATTAAAAACATCTTACAAGTTTTATAAGATATGAGTATCCTGAATAATTAACTCAGATTTTACAAAAGAAAAGTTCCCCAAAATAAGACAATTTTAGATTTTTCTCTAAATGCTCCTTTTGTCCATGCAGTGTTTCTCAACAAAAGTATCTGAAAACAGAATTTTGTACAATTCTAGTTCCATCTAAAGTGGATCTAAAGAGAAGAGTTGCAGCTTTAATGTGAAGATCAACTATGAGAAAATGTTATAAATATTCATCATGGGAGGACAGAGAGATTGCAGCCAACCCTAGTTCAATCGCAGAACTCCATATGGTCTTCTGTGCACTACTAAGGCTCTTTCCTAAGCACAAAATCAGAAATTGCCCCAATCATTGCTATATGTGGCCCTAAATACACAAAAAGAAATTTCATTTGAAACAATTGGAAAATACAAAAATGTACAGAAAATTAAATAAACTCACTTTACAGTACAATTCTCAATATTATTGCTCATTTTAATATAGGAAGTTTGTTCTATACTTTATGTGTATTTATAGATAAATATTTCCCTAGATAGATAAGCTTATAATAGTTGGTATAAAAATATATTTAGTTTTATTATATATTAATAACAAAATTATTTCTATTTTGTAGAATTGTAATAACTATTTTCTATAAAATCTATATTTCAATGTTTTTCAGTAGTTTATTTTAATGTATTCCTATACTTTTAGTATTAATCACACATTTGCCATATTTAATACTGAAAGTATTTTCTATGTATTTAGTATTAATAATACATTTTCAACAGTATTTTAATTAGATATAGCAATACTATTACTAATTATATTCAATATGATTAATTATATATTAATGAAATTTTAATTTATGCCATTAATAAAATTTATATGAAAATATAGATTAAAATTTTTATTTAAATTTAATTTAATTTAAAAATTTAGAAAAAAAATTTTCCCATATTTCCCAATTATAATGTCACCCTAATTCATGTTTATCTTCAGTACTCTGTACACACAATAATCATCTTTCTGTATTATTAAAGAGCTTACATAGAGTGATTATTCTAAATTTTAATTAGCTTATTTTTCTGTTTTGTTTTGTTTTTGGACCATAACCGGTGACGCTAAGGGTTTACTTCTGGCTATACGCTCAGAAATTGCTCCTGGCTTGGGGGACCATATGGGATGCCAGGGGATCCAACAGCGGTCTGTCCTAGGCTAGCGCGAGCAAGGCAGATGCCATACGCCTTGCCCCACTGCTCCGGCCCCTAATTAGGTCTTTTGAGTTAAAAGATAATCATATTTTTTATTTTATCAAGAATTCTTGAAAATATTTGTGTATCTAGTTACTCAAGTTTAAATGGATAAGAAATAAAAAATTTAATTTATTTCTGTGTCTACTGCATCATTTTGAGAATGAATATTTTTATTACATTATTTTATAGTAGGAGATGTCGTTTTAATGTATCAATTTAGATAATATTTTTATAAATGCACTTGTAAGTTTTCATACATGCCTTGTCATACAACTTCCTGTGATTTTGAGTCTTGAATTTTCTGATGGTAGCAGTGGTAGTAGTGGGACTGTTCTGTGGACCTTTCCTGGAGATTTTCGGGCTGCATGTAGTTTCAGGAATCAAGATGAATTTCATATATGTAAAATATGAACTTGAGCCATACCTTTAGGTACTACTCAACTGCTCAGACCTTTTTTGTTTTGTTTTGATTGGTTTTGTTTTGTTTTTTGGGCCACACCAGTAAGCACTTAAGGTTTACTTTCTGCCTCTGTTCTGACTGGGAGGTTTGTAGGACCATAAGGATTCCGGGGATCAAACCAGAAGTCCACTTTCAAGGTAAATAATATATGTACTGTGTACCAATCTGGCCGGCCCACTGTCCATTAATTTTTTTTTTGGTTTGTTTTTTTCACTACTTTTAAAACATATTTTATATATAAAAATAGTTAAGGCTGCCACACTTTCTTTTAGGATCCATGATCGCGATATTTCATTTGCCTTTGCTCTAAGTCTAGTTATGAAAATAAATTTTAAATTTATTTGCAAATTCTTTGTTGATTTCATATGTAGAATTTAATTCTGTGCATGTCACTGTATATATAGAATCACCAAAGATCCACTCGATGAAGTTGCTTCATGTGGTCACCTCGGCTGCAAACGGTGACTCTGTCTCTCAAAGCACGAATCTGAAAGATACCTTAAGAGAAAGCTCCGAAGCCAAATAGAAGGTGTTAGAGGGATAGAGAAAAGGCAATGCTTACAACTCAGACAGACATACACAGTTGATCAGTGCCCTTGATTGGCTGCAGCTAACTGACAGGGCCTGAGCTCTCTCACAATACACTGCCTGCAGAAGGGAGATGGGCATTATTGACTGGGACACTGTTCTTAATCTTCAGCACCTTCCCCTTTACTGTTTGGTTATGTCATACCTGAGAGAGCCTTAGCTTTGCTTGACTAAAGTTGAATAGGCAGAACCTTCATCAATTGGGAGCATTGTGGCTGCCTTGCACTGGAATTTCGTTGGCCCAGTTACATTTGAAGTTTCTACACTTTTCTGTCCTTTGACGATATCTATCAAGCTCTACAATCTCCCATCACCAATACTGCACAAAGACTTCGTAGGGTTGTTCTCTTAATAGCTGGCCAATGAACAAAGACACCCTGCTTAGTGTCATTTTTGCTAATGAGTCTATAGCCATTTCGAACATCGAACCATTTAACAATACCTAAGTCTTGGATTGTCATCACTGGTTTATTCATCTCTACATAGCTCATCCTGTCTGGTCCTGTACCAACCCTGGGAAAATCTTTTGAGTGAAAATTTTTACTCTTGTATTCTGATCCCATTTGTCATCTTAACACATTTCCTCTTATCCTATTGAATAAGTGCTGGCTTTAGGAAAGTCTTCTGAGTAAGGTTTCTTCACTACTGTAAAAGCAGTCTTTCCTTCTTCATGATCTTCACCAGCATTTGTTATCTCTAATTCTTTTATAAAATTTGAGGGAAACAATACCACTTTGCTGTTCAGGATTCCACTCTACCAGCCTTCTTCTACCTCTTCATTAATATCAATAATATCTCACACTTTCAACTCCAGTTTAACCACATATTGTGGAATGTACTCAAATTGAACTTTGCACTTATGTTTCTTGGTTTTCTTAAAGTTTTTGGTTTGTGTATCTTTTGAGTAAGAAATCTTCCGTATTGTAAAATACACTTTCTTTCTTGGTGCATATATATGGGAGAGTTTTAAATAGATATGTCATGCTCAGTTTGTCTTGAAAGATGTTGGTGAATACTCCTGAGTATTGTGAGGTAACTTGGATGGAGGGTTATGTAGGCTAATACTTCAGTAGAGAACATAGCACATTTAGTATAGCAAGAGAGGAGAAACATGGCTTTATCAGTTTTGTTATTCAGTATCCTGAGAAATTCATAACGCCACTCATTGTTTTGAAGTTTTTATGTCCCTATAAAGGTGTCAAAATGTGGGGCTAATTCTGTGGGAATCACAGCTTGATTTTCAGACAAAAATTCAGAGTCATTGGAAAAAGTATATTTTGGCCAGGGGTTGTTGAACAACTCCTTAGGTCTAACTGAGCCAGCCAAACTCCTCCTCTACTACTTTCTCTGCCACTTTCATTAGCCAGAGTTTAAAATAAATCACCTGAGGGTAAAGGTTGGTGTAATTAAAGGTACCTTGTGCTAATTAACTAATAAAGGGTGAAGGGAAAAAGTAATGATTTTACAGGAGTATGACAACAACCACCATCTTGCCATTCCTCACATGAAGATAAATATAAAAGGTATTTCTCTCTGATGTCTTTTCTCATAAGAATATCTCTTCTAATTGTTCAATTAGATCTTTTATCTTTTGATCTCATATTACTTTAACTTATTTCTTTAGTAGAGGCAGTGATATATAATAGTGGGTAGGGTACTTTCCTTGTACATGTCAGATCTAAATCTAACCTCAGCATCCCATATGGTCCTCCAAATCTACCAAAAGTGATCCCTGAGGACAGAGCCAGGATAAGACCCTAAGAATTTCTGAATGTGGCTTAAAAAAGAAGCAAAATAGTTTTCCCTAGAGGCCCTATTTTCTAACATAACTTAACACTGATAGATAGAATCTTGTTATATAAATTTGAGGGGAAGAAGAGAATCTTGATCTAGTATATATATATATATATATATACTTTATATAATAATATATAATATATATTATTATATTATATATTATGTATTTATATGTAACCATTAATTTATGAATGGATTATAATTAGTGGTAAAATTTTATGTGATGCTTTATTTGAGAAATTATAGTATGTGAAATTTTTGTGGATCATGGGATACATTTCCAATGCTGCCAATTTATATGATTTACTTTAATCCCTTGTAGTTAGATTGATACTGATAACATGTGTAAATAGTATTTTATAAAATGCCTTCTTTCTCGGAAGCAGGAGTAATTATAAAAGTGAATAGATAATCTAATTATTTTATGGATCAAGTCTGTAACTATTACCCTGTCAGAATTGCTGTGTTCCATCAAAAAACTCAGCTTCCTTTTGACACAAAACTCTTTGGATAGTCTGAATACCTTGTTATGTTCTAGGTGATACAGTAATCAGTTAGAGGCCAGACATATGTTTTATTATAAGAGCTAACAGAGTGCATCTGCTCTAGGGATCATGGAGAGAGAAAGATACAAGATTTGACAGCAATAGATTTCTAAAAACAGACTGGCCTAAAATGGGAACAAAAAAATTGTTTGCTAGAGCAGTTAGTGTTGTGACAGTTTACATCTAAATACCAGAATCTCCACCAGAGATTACTCAGAAAAACATAGAACGTTTTAATAAGATTTTTGCTTGTTTTCATTGGGTTAGCCAGTAAGCAGCACAGCAAACCCTTGATCAAGGTTTGAAATTTAGTCTTTTCCTTGTGTAAAGAGAATATCAATTAGGTAGAAAAGAAATTAAAACGTCAGACCTTGATAATACAACATTTAGTGATAAACTGAACTGCCAGGACAGCGAAACCATTATGTTAATGGCATTGTGCATTACTATGACTTGTGCTTACATTTGTGCCTCGCACATTTTTTTCTGCTCTTGACTTCTCTGGCCTCGTAAAATAATTAAAAGCTGCAATTTTTCTTTAAATATATCCCCTCAGTCACTAATTACATTCTCTAGACTCCTCATCCTTATTCATTTGACCATTGTTTGCATTTTATAATAAGGCTATTGTCAGCTCAACAATCTAGCTGCAGTGCCCGTGCAAGGCCACACACTCTCAATGAGAAATTACTAAATACTTTTTTCTTAGAGCTTGTTTTATTGACCACTTGAGAAAGACTTAATTGTGCAGGTGCTTAAGGGAAACCACAAAGAATGTGTTTCTTTCCTTAAGAAAATTTAAAGCCACTTTGCTTAAAAACATGTAATGATGCTTATACTCTGTGTGGTATCGAAGAACATGTACAGAGCACACAATCCCTGGAATGCATGTTTTAGGCAGTAATCCTGTCATCAACTCTGTGCGGAAGGTATTTGCTGAAAGAGTAGGATTTCCTTCAGTCTCTTAGTTCTTGCTTGCCTTTGTCTTAATTAGCTATCACACAATTTCTCGAGTGGCCTCACCATAAGCCACCCTTGTTTATTCCATCAATAAACCAGATGCTGCCAGGAAATTAGTTATTCAAACTCTGTATGACAAAGGAAATATTATATTCTTACTATGGGGATACGCTAATCATAAACATAATGCAATTTAAAATATCTAGAGCATTTAATGATTCTTCAGATAATACTTGAGCACTGAATATGGGAAGAATGTGGGTTCTCAATGGTCCTCAAAGCTTCTGTATTGTCCAGTAGCAGATGCCAAATTCTCTTGAAATTAATTTATTCTCAGTAAATATGCAGAGGACAATTACCATCATTCACTGGTCATTGTCACCAGGAAAAAAGCACTGAACTACTAAATAGAAAAAAAGGACTTTATTGATAAAAACAACTGTTTGAAAATATTATCTAACATGAACCATAAAACACACTTTATAGGCAGAAAATGGGATGCATGGTCCTATGGCCAGTAGAGTTAAGTTGAGGTAATATTTAATACATATCATAGTGGGAGTTTTTGTTTGTGTTTCAGGGAACACACAGTGATGAGGGGGGAAAGTGAGCATAGGCAATTGATTAATACACAATGGGCATGTACTGTGTGTTCAGTATATGTGCTGTCCAAGTGAGCACTATTCTACGCATTCAGAAAATGGCACTGAAATAATTTCATGTCACCATGTGTAAGCGGAGCCTCAGGCTTCAAAACAAGGATCTGGTGATATACGGGTCTGGAAGCAAATGTTGACACAAGAAATAGTCCACACAGTGAAAAGGTACAGGAACGATGTCAGGAAATCCAGCACTCAAGCAAGGAATCACATCACACAAGCCTTCTTCTCTTAAGAAGGAAAGCAACTTAGTGGAGGAAGTCTGAAGAATGAGCGCCTGCCATCCTCAGTCCTCTGATTTTATTGACAAGCATCAGAACATGCTTTAAGATGGGAGAGGAATACCAAGTAGTAAATATTCCAATATCCTATTACCGGATCTCACCTAGGGTAGAATATGAATATTGATTAGGGTGGGACCAGTAATCCAACAACCATGTATGGTCATTTAGTTTTTAAATGAGAAAAAGGTAGCTGGATGTCATGAAGGGTCACACTGGCTGGTATTGTTTATCTAGGAACTGGAAAATTTTTAATACAAAAGTATTCAGGAAGCTTTTCTCCACCCAGAGTAAAGAGCATCTAAAAAGTGGTATTTATCACAGAAAATTTGCCACATCTTCCAAACTACAGGTTTATGTCAAACTGTTTATTTTAGAACTCCAGAGAATTCTTAACCTTACAGAGTCTAAAAGAAGGAACCCAATTGCAAGGGATAAAGAATGATAGAAAGAGAGGAGGAGGAGGAGGAGGAGGAGGAGGAGGAGGAGAAGGAGAAGGAGAAGAAGAAGAAGAAGAAGAAGAAGAAGAAGAAGAAGAAGAGAAGAAGAAGAAGAAGAAGAAGAAGAAGAAGAAGAGAAGAAGAAGAAGAAGAAGAAGAAGAGAAGAAGAAGAAGAAGAAAAGAAGAAAGAAAGGAAGAAGAGAAAAAAGAAGAAAGAAAGAAAGAAAAGAAAAGAAGAAGAAAGAAGAAGAAGAAGAAAAGAAAGAAAAGAAAGAAAGAAAGAAAGAAAAGAAGAAGAAGAAAGAAAAGAAAGAAAGAAAAAGAAAAAAGAAGAAAGAAAAGAAGAAAGAAAGAAAGAAAAAAAAGAAAAAAGAAAGAAAAGAAAGAAAGAAAGAAAAGAAAGAAAGAAAGAAAGAAAGAAAGAAAGAAAGAAAGAAAGAAAGAAAGAAAGAAAGAAAGAAAGAAAGAAAGAAAGAAAGAAAGAAAGAAAGAAAGAAAGAAAGAAAGAAAAAGAGAAAAGAGAAAAACGAAAAGCCCCCACAAAACGTTGACACTGTTTATACTATTAATAGACTAAGTATTCAAAAGCACAGCTCTCAATGCTAAGAAAGTGATATCCCTAACTGCAATGGATTATTAAGTTTGCACTTATGCTATCACATGATGATCTCTGTGGGGAACCTTAGAGTAGAATTTAGAAGAAAGGTATGTTGTTGATGAAATAGAATCAATAGATTATTATAAAAATTCTCACATTACCTTGGTTCTATCCATATTGTTATATCAAAGTTATGTCACTATAACATCTTTAAATATTTTTCAAGTTCAATTTATCAAGTTTATAATGAAAGAATATTTTCTGGGTGGGGAAAACACTCAAATTTATTTTTGATATATTGAACAATCTGTTGTTTTTTTAAAAGTGTTGTTGACTAATTTAGTTTCCTTACACCAGGATAGCCAAACTATGTGTGAAGGATTGTTTTGTGCTCTAATAATATTATTATTTTTCACAAGCTCTTTTAAGTTAATTGATTTACCTATCATGTAGTTTCAACAACTGTTGTTTTGGTTGTATTTTTTATAGACTTTGCTATATTTACTATGTATTGATCTATGTAGCTCAAATTATATATGTTAGATATCAAGGTATTTGTAGGTTTTTATTTTTAACATAATACTGAGACATTTTTTATTAAAAGTAAAACAATAATAGCATCAAATGGAGACAACTGTTTTATATAAGTTCTAGAAAACATTTCTACAGAAAATCTTCATTGAGATGATATAATTCTCATTATTTCAATTTTTTTGAGATTGTAACATATAAAATTTCTTCATTGAAGTTCCATAAAACTTTATAGCAAAAGCACTTTTTCATGTGTTATCATTCTACCTTAAAGATAAATGGAATGACTGCACAATATTCCGTTCTAGCAGTGTGCAATAATTTTGGGGAATTTTTTTTGTTTTCATTTTCATTTGGTTATTTTGACATATAGCTTTATAGCAAACATCTTGAATAAAATATATGTTTTAAGTGCCAGTTTCTTTTCATGCAATAGATTTCAATAAACAGAATATTTTTGTTTGTACACAAAATAGTAATGGACACAGAGTGACATTTTTCCCCCTGGTTATATAAATTTTAGAAAATATTTCTTTCTTGGATTACTAATATGCAACTATAATCACATTTTTTGACTCTTCTAATCAGAGTAGTATGATTTATTAGTGTAACAGTTGTGTATATATTCTGATTTTGCTCTCAACATTTCCAACTTCAGATGACTTGCCAAACTTGTAAGGGAAACTATTATATTTTTTATTTCTTTTTTTTCTAATGTGGGAATATGTCTCATGTTTTTTGGAGAAGAATTTATTTTAGAGACAAACCACTTCTTTAGCTCTCAAGAAATAGAAGTGTGTGAGAGGCCAAAACTCTGTTTCCTAGACAATGATTTATTGATTAAAGGAAACTTAAGAAAAAATGGAGTAGAGTTGTTTGTATTTTAGCACAGAAGAAGCAGTACAAGTTATAGTGTCACAGATGATTCCTGAAGAGGATGTGGCCAGGGAATTAAGCTCTCAAAAGAGGAATCAAACACACACACAACTGTCAAATTTATTATAATTTTATCTATTGCCAGATGATAGACTACCACTATGGAAGATCCAGTGACCTGTGCTGCTAAATGGAGTCACTGTGGCACAAGGCACAGTGTTTTGCCAGAGATCAAAACATTGGCAAAAGGTTGTACATGGCCTATTTGCTCAGTATCTACATCTCAAACTCTTGAGAAAGGGCTAGCATATTCTGAGCGATATGTATTTCACAATCACAAAGGAGAATTAGCTTGTCCTTAAAATTAGCGAGTTCCTGTGTACTAAGGCAAGGGATTTAGACTGGGTTTCTTGATTTGTGGGGAGATCAAGACTAGGCTATACTCCACTTGTTTTGGTTAACATTAAATTTGTTAATCTTTACTTTTATATTCTCCATATTTTATGCTTTTTATTGTATAGATTTAGTTAAAATCATTTTCAAAGATGATTTAGATAAGGTAAAATCTCTAAGTGTGTGGAGTGGACATCTTGAAATTCACTTTATTGATGAAAATGTTGAGACTATTGTTTGTTTGGAGATATAATTCATGACACTCAGATACTTGCTCTGCACTCAGTAATTACTCCTGTTCGTGTTCATAAGATGCTAATATTCAATCCAGTTCAGTTATGTGCCAGACAAGTTCCCTACCTATCACTCCGGTCAGTTGTTCTGTCTTTAGTTTTTTCCAGGCATGTTATTCTATAGGAACACATGTTTTTATGATGGACAAATATTCAATACAGAATCAGAAAGGTTAACAAACATCAGAGATCTGAGTGATAGCACAGTGGTAGGGTGTTTGTCTTGCATACAGTAGATCCAGGACTCACCTGGTTTGATCCCCATAATCCCATATGGTCCTCCTACCAGTAGTGTACCCCCCCAAAAAAGGGAAAGGTTAACAAACATCAAATTAATAACATTGCATATAAAATTTATAGAATTTTAAATTATTAAGGAAAATGAGCAAGATTTTGATTATTCTATGCTAAAGTGACTTGTAGGTTAAGTAGAGATGGTGGGTTACATGACAAGAAAGAGATTACTTCCACTGACCTGAAGATAAAATAAAATATATTAATTTCACCCAAAGAAGAACATTTCTGTACTGATAAACACACACCCAGATGATACCCACCAGGCTTCCAAATTACATTCCTTTAGACCAAATTACATTCTTTTAGGTATAGCTGAAATCATTTCTTCAATTAAGAGATGTATTAGATAGAGCAAGACCTTCTCACCCAACTTCCAGGGACCTTCACAGCTCATAAATTAAAATAATTATCATTCCTTAATAATGCTAATAGCTCCCCTAAACATTAGACCTACAGTCTCTGTTAGTTGCTTTTTAATTCCTCATATAAGAGAAGAGTCTGTGTGTCTCTTTCTGTGAGGCTAAGGCTGTACTTGTTAGAAGGAAACTTTCCTTCTTTACATTTTTAGAACTTACTTTTGGATTTTGATACTTTTAAATTTGTATGTTGAAGAACATTCCTTTTCTACATCTTATTTTTTATTAATAGTTTTTATTTTGACCAAAGTGGTTTACAAATAATTCACAGTAGTATTTTAGGTACATAGTGACATTGAATCATGGGCATTCCCACCACCAATGTTTCCTCCTTCCACCCCTCTTCCCAGCCTGCATCCCATAATGCCCTTCCTTTTCCTCTGAGGCTGCTAATACAAATGGTCCCTTTGGTGTCTAGCCTGTTGTAGATTGTGTATTGTTTCTGTTGTAGTTGGCTTTGGATTTGGTGCTCAAGTCTGATCATTTTTTATTTCTACTCAATGTTCATATGACTGATTGGTCTTGGTGCCCTACATTATTCCACTCACCCCAATTTGAGAGACAGAACAAGATGGTTCAAGTTATTTATTTCTATTTGAAGGTAAGAGGAAAAAAGAAAAAAAGAAGAAGAAGAAGAAGAAAAAAAAAAGAAGAGAAAAAAAAGAAAAAAGGGGGGGCAAAAATTCAAACGAACAACAAACAAACAAACAAAAAACGGGAGGTGTCCTTCTAGAGACTATAAATCTCATTTTAAGAAAAATAAAGGAAGAAAGGAAGGAAAACATAAAAATAATACAAAGAAAATCAAACCCAAAATAGAACAAAATAAACACGAACAAATAAAAAAACATGCAAAGCACCACAGCATTACTGACAACAACCAAACACTAACCATGGTCCAAAAAAAAGATGAATAGAGACAAATCACCATACAGGTAAAAAATAAAAAAAAAAAAAGAAATATAAAGGGCAAAGAAAAGAGAACGAAAAGAAAAAAAAACAAAACAGAGGCAACAACCTTTAAAAAAATTAAAGAAAAAAGAATTTCATCTTTAATACATTGCATTACTTTCTAAAAATATATCTTATATCTTCAAACATCTTTTATTCCCTATGATTATTATTTAGTGAATATTAATATTTTACTTTATATTCTTTATATCACCCTCTTAGTTTTTTTTCATTATTTCTTTATCTGTTTCAATTGCACCCAGGAAAATCCCTGGTATATATTATTAAGTATACAGTGTATTATTTAGTTGAACAGTTTAACTTTATAGCTAATTTTTAAAATTTATTATTTTTATATTTATTGTTTTAATTTGTTTTTCCATTTTTACTTTTTAATTACAAAATTACTCCTCATGTTTATTAAGCATATTTGTAATGTGTCTGGGAGAAGCGGCAATTTCTTTTAGACCCCAGATTAATTTGTCAGGCTAGTCAAAAAATTTAATAAATATCAGACAGATTAGTGTAAGGATATAAATCTTATTATTTGAATTCTAAATCAATGAATCAATGATATATATATATATATATATATATATATATCAAAGTATATATCTTAAGGTAAGGAATGTGATAAAAGTCTTGGGCTTTGATAAAGGAAAAGAATGTATCACAAAATGAGAAGATTATTCATATAGCAAAAACAAATGTTTTGTAAGAAGAGTACAGGCGGGGGTTGGGTGGGGAGGAGGGAGATTTAGGACACTGGTGATGGGAATGTTGCACTGGTGATGGGTGGTGTTCTTTACATGACTGAAACCCAAACACAATCATGTATGTAATCAAGGTGTTTAAATAAAAAAATATATTAAAAAATTAAGAAGATAGGGCATTGAGCTGTGGCACAGAGCGGTAAGGCAACTGCCTTGCTGGCTCTAGCCTAGGATGAAAAAAAAAAGTTTTCAACAGTAGAATAAAAAAAAAAAAAGAATATCTTGGGGCCAGCGAGATAGCATGGAGGTGAGGCGTTTGCCTTTCATGCAGAAGGACAGTGGTTCAAATCCCGGTATCCCATATGGTCCCCTGTGCCTGCCAGGGGCGATTTCTGAGCATAGAGCCAGGAGTAACCCCTGAGTGTGCTGGGTGTGATCCAACAAGAAAAACAAAAACAAAACAAAACAAAAAAGAATATCTTCTCTATTAGTTTGATTCAGATAAAAATATTAATTCTGAAATATTATCTATTATGTTTCATTATTTTATGTAGTCAAAGGAATAGAAAAAGTGTCTTGTGAGGCTTCAGGGCTTTCATTGACCACAGCACCAAGTAATCCACAGTTCAAAGCGATGTACATTGGACAGGACTGTATAGACATTTTAGGGAGACAACACTCATTAGGGAGTTTTTCTTCAAACATTTCTGGTAAATTATAAAAATAGTTAAACCTCTTAGAATGAGAAGCTAGAATATTGATACAGGAGTATTGACGATTGGTCTCTGTATACATCATGTTTCCAGGTTCTATGATATTTTCAAAAATAAAAGTATTGTGTGATTAAGATAGATGCTCAGGCTCACAAAGTAAAAAGTTTATTAGAAAATCCCCAACAGGACAAAAATTACTATAGGATTGTTAGGCATGGCTGTTTTGTGAGGGTTTTATGAAAAACACTTGATCTTGGTGTTAATTATCAGAGACTTGAATAATTACGATTTGTTTCCCAGAGATGTCTTTCTAATGTAGGACCTATTTGTGTCACTAAGATTAACATATTGCATATCTTTTTTTAAATTTATTTAAAGGAAATATATCACATAATTGACACAGTTGATCATAATACATTTGTTTCGGGAGAACAAAGGCAAACTTATTTAAAAAAATAAAAAACTAACAAGATGGAAGAGACAGAAAAGGTTCAGTAGCAAGTATATTTTTGAAAATCATTGAATCATCAAATATCTCATTAAAGGCCTAGCAAAAGGTTTAATAAGCTTTTTTATTAAGGATAAGAGTTAAAGAAGTACAGCAAAAACAGTGTTAGAGTGTCAATTGTTTGCATAGGCAAAGAAAATATGGGGGATATGGAAAGGAAAAGCCTTGGCCTAAATACAAGGAGAACTTAACCCTGAGGTTTTGTGGTATAAGACCATTTCTAGGCTTTAGGAACATATTGTGTTTCTTGTTATGCTAGTCGTAATGTTTATTTAAAATATTTGAGGTTATATATTTCACTATATTTCCAAGTAGTTTCCCTGATATTTCTTATTCTTTTGTAAATCTAAGGCCTGGAAAAGAATTTATGGTTGGGAGCAATTTTAAACTTCTACAGAAATATCCTAGATACTTGCAGGAATATTTAAAATGTAGTATGGGAACAGCAAAAACAAAGTTGCTTGCAGCAGCTGGCAAGAAGAAACTGAGGAGTCCTCTCTCAAGGTCAAACTTGAGGTAAATTTCTTCCATATGTAGCTCCCACTTTCCCCATTTCATCTATCACTGATTACCTATTTTCCTCAGGCATTTTATTTTGTATTATTCTGCTATTCTTTCTATAGAAGGTGATAATATTGCTAGAAGCATAGTTGCATCTGTTAAACACATTTTATCCAGCTGGTATTTAGCGATTCTCAATTTTTTAAATAAAAATTACCTGGCAAACTTTGTAAAACATAGATCATAAAAGCCCCATTCCACTTTCTTTTGAATTCACAAAGACCTGCATAGTTGTAGACCAATACCTAGTGCTTCTGACATCTATAAATATTGTGTCATTATTATTAATGACTGTATGTTTTATGGTCTGAGCACAGTTATTGTTTTGCTTTATTCGCTTTCCTTTTTCACTGCTAAAACATAAGCATTGAGATTGGAGTGCAGTGGGGGTTGGGAAAGAAAAGAATCATAGTAAAATTTTGCTTCAACCTCATCCCCAGACAGCTCATCCTTCCATATTGATTCTCATCACTTTTTTAGTTTCTCCAAGTATTTTCTACAATTTAAGTGTTATTCTCTATGGCCCATCACATTCCTGTTTTATCTGTGATATCTCCCTTTGAAGCAGAATCCAGAGCAAGAAATAATTATGCACCATCATCTTGTCAGAATTTGGGAGGCTAACTTAACTTAAATAAAATTTTAGAAAGCTATTGATAGGGTGCTCAAATAGTTATATGCCATTCAATTAATACTATAGGTGAGAAAATATCTGCCATCCAAATTATTTCTTTACCGAAAATCTATATTTCACTGCAGACCTTCTGAAGGATGAGTTTAGGTGGCCTTAAGGAAGATATTTTATTTAAAATAAGGCAGAAATTTTTACACTGGATGAGATTTGGTGTACATATATCAAAAATCATACAATTCTTACTTTTTTTTTTTAAGAAAAGACAGAACTTATATCTGCATACCTTTGCTTCAGATGACTACACTGATAGGTCTCTACTAATAACCTAATATATATCTTCTCCTAAGTACCCTAACTTAGCTGATTTACTAAAAAAGAATAGTTCTGCTGATCTCTCCCATATTTAGAAAATACATATATTCCATTATTAAGTAGTTTTAAATTTTGTTTTTGTTTTCTTTTTCTTTTTTTTATGAGGGGGCACACTTGTTGATGCTCAGGGATTACTTCTGGCTATGTGCTCAGAAATCGCTCCTGGCTTAGGGGACCATATGGGATGCCAGGAATTGAACTGAGAGGTCCATTCTGGGTCAGCCACGTGCAAGGCAAGCATCCTACCACTGTGCTACTACTCAGCCCTAAAGTTTGTTTTTCTTACACCATCTCTTATGTTTATCTGATTATTTGTTTAGCTTCTGAAAATACCAGAGAGTGTGATTTCTTTTGTACCTCTACAATGTGGACTTGAAGCTAAGGTGGTAGTTCCTAGCTTTCTTTGTGATAGTACTGTAAATTATATACTAATTATCTTGTTTGGAACTGAACAATATATAAAATGATAATATTTCTTTCATATAAAATATATATATAAAATGATAATATGTCCTTATAAAATTTTCCTATTAAGGTCAAATTGTTAAAATGAATGATCTATGTGGGCAAAGAAGCAATTTGAACATTTTTTTTTTAATATTGAACTTTGAGTAGTTCTTAGATTTGAGCATCTTTACAACTCCAAAAACCTCTGGAGCTTCTATTAATACAATATACACACACTCTCCTTTCCGTAACTTAGTTCTAAGCAAGCAATATAAACAAAAGGAAGATACATTATTTTAGTGTCTAAAAGATTTTGCCTAAACAGTGACACGGTTTCAAAAATTGAAAAATGTCAAACTTTTCAAGACTTGAATATAATGACAGGGATAAACAATTTATGACAATGAGACAGATGTGAGCTCATATCTGATAATGAGGGTCCATGAACCACTTATTCAGGGGATTGGACTGACATTTATGTCAAGTCTGTGGATTATAAGGAAAGCAAATCTTGTTCTGATGACAATAACAAGATACATTGCTATAGTCAAATCTAATTGTTATTAGCTAGTCACCGGAATGCCAATTAGGGGCTTCATTGTTCCAAAATTGGCATTGGCAAAATTATTAAATTGGTTTGCTCATCAGGGAATATAGTGCATTAGTGTGTTATTCAGCTGTGACTGAATATATGTATTAGAAAACATGCCTTGCTAAACTTCCAACACTATAAATCAAGGTATAACTTAGTAAAAAACATTTACAGAAAGGGACAATCATATATTTTGCAAAATTTAGCTCAAGTAAGCTATATATAAGGGATAGTATTTTATTTTTATAATTTCCTTCATGATATTATCATGTTTATTATAGTTGGTTCTTGTACAAGAGTTTTATAAAAATGATGAATATAGTAACAGAGTGACAGAAAGAACAAGAGCAAAGACAATAAAAAGATCATTGTAGAATACTACTGAATTGCGGTTGGCGAGGTGGCACTAGAGGTAAGGTGTCTGCCTTGCAAGCGCTAGGCAAGGAAGGACCGCGGTTCGATCCCCCAGCGTCCCATATGGTCCTCCAAGCCAGGGGCAATTTCTGAGCGCTTAGCCAGGAGTAGTCCCTGAGCATCAAACAGGTGTGGCCCGAAAAACCAAAAACCAAAAACAGAAAAGCAACAACAACAACAAAAAGAATTCTACTGGATTTATTTTGTATTTAGTAAATAAATTATATTTTTCTTTTATTTTAATGTAAATAAGTGATAATACTAAGCCAACTTGTATTGAATCTTAGAGTAACCCCATAAGTAATTACTCTGTTATTATATGTAAATCTAAATATTTTAATATACCCTAGAGCTAGATTGAAAATGAACATTTTTATAATGAAAGAAGAATATTGAATAGTAATATGAAAACAGTAATAAAATACTTTATACTATTCCAACTCAAATACCACTTACTTTATCAAGAGTTCTTTGAAATTTTCAGTCAAAATTAATATCTCTGCTTTACATTATTTTATTTTTCTCTACATCTGTTAGAGATTTTTACTATTTTGGCTCATATTTGAGTATTTCACATATCTATATTTATTATGTGTATGTTTTTCTAATGGGAAAAGGAAGCATTTTTGAAAATTTGTACATTATCTTTCCACTCATACTACTTCAACTTTTAAAGTCTCAATATATTTTTCAATTAATATGTATCTAATATTAATTATAATTCTCAACTCATAGCAATTGCATATATCTTAATACTAATCATTGTATTAGAGCTATATCCTTAAGGTCAATAATAAGCTTTTGGGTAAGGTGTATGCCTAACATATGAAACTGTAGTTTTGGCTCTTGGCAAAATATAAACACATTCACTCACATGCATAGCAAAACAGAATTGAATTGTTTGCTATGTTTAGAATTATAGCTATATTATTTTTTAGACTAACATACTACTAGCTCAGGAAAGCTTTTTTTAAATATTTATTAGAATGATAAAATATATGCAATGAATAATATAAATTAATTATGAATATAGTTTTATATAAGTTTATAAATTTAAGTAAAATTTTATATTTATTACCTCTAAACATGTGTGTAGGGATATCAAAATGTATGTTAAAATAAAATAAATTATATTTAGCCACATATTTCCATGCAAACTATATAAACGCACTATTCCCATACTACTTCCATGATAAAGCTCTAATATATTTAGACTACATGCCATCTTTAAATCACAAAAGCCCCACACCACAGAGGAAAGAAGGCAGGTGAGAACAGCTCCAAATTCCCACTCACCCTATACTTGTGGACCCTAGTTTGGCAGAGGTGAGGTGCAGGGACCTTGGTCACCCCTTAAATTTGGAGCCTGAGCCAACACATGAAAGAAAGCCCATTGGTCCACTGCTTCACAAACCTCTCAGAAACTTTAGCTTATACCAGTTGGCTCTAGGCAGAATGGGCCTAATGTTTCTTTTCCTTAGAAAATTTACAGGCCCAAAAAGAACAGCCCAACAAACTAGTGTACAAAATGTCTTTCAAACTTACTTAGAATAAATAAACCCCAAACATATATACCTCCAACCACCTCTTATACAATTAAACAGATCCCTTTGTTTAAAAACCCTGAAACTCTGGCACTCCAACCTACCCAATGCAAATAAAAATGGAGAAACTAAGTAAGGCACCAGCAACTTGGGATATGAAGAGAACTCCTAGGAAATTTCCAAGTTCTCTCAAGTGCACAAACCCTATAGATGAGTATATGTAAGAATTTAATGTCTTAGTAATGAAATTCAAGGAATCACTAACCAAAGAAATTTAAAAAAATCCATATATGAACAATTCAACCAACTCAAAGAAGAACTCTACCAGAAGATGAGAGAATCCATAAAAATGAAACTAAGAGGAAACAAGCTAGCAAAAAATATTGTGCTAGCAAGCCATAATAGAATTATACACGTAGAGAATCACATGGATGAACTTGAAAAAAAAAAATGCAAGCCAACAACAATAAAGAAGACAATAAAGAAATGAGAGACAAACATTAAAAGAGAATGTAAGATACTTAATTTATAAAGACAAAGGAAATAATTCATGAATAATAGAAATACCAGAATGAGAGGAAAAATTAGTGAGGAAAATAATAGAGAATATTCTGACTCTGGAAAGATGCAGCTATATAAATCCAAGAGGCAAAAAGAGTACCAAACAAAATAGACTTGAATAGATCAACAGCAAGATACATAGTAATCCAAATAACAAAAAAAACCAAACAAACAAACATAAAAATAAATTTTTCAAAACAATAAGGAGAAAAAAACTCAAGTACAAATAAGGAATATAAAAGTATTTTTATTTTATATATTTGTTTTTCTTTCTTTCAATTTTTTTATATTTATAGATTCTAGATAGGGCTGCTGCCTTTTTATTTTTACAGAACCATAAACTTGAGTCATCTTGTTCTGCCTCCGATATCTATACCTTCTTACATATTGCAAAAAAAAAAAAAAGTGGATGGGACCCAGGGGCCAAGCAGTCTCAGTCGAATTGAATAGATATAAAAAATGGTCAAACTTAAATATCTAAACCAAAGAAAACAACAATAGAATCAAGAGACCCTAACTATAACAAGCTATACACAAAAGGGACCTGTTATACTAGCAGTCCCAGAAAAAAAGAAGATATGGGATGCATACTGGGAAGTATGGTCAAGAGAGGTCAACACTGATGGTGGAAACAACCTATTTCACTGTCACTGTGTACCTTAAATAAAACTATGAATGACTTATAATTCACATTAGTATTAATAAAAACTAAAAATTATAATAACCATATACTTTGAGACTTAAGTTCTAATTTCAGCTGCAACAATTGTCAGAAATTGGGCTACCAGAGGCGCCATGCAGAAAGGTGGCTCCTTTATCTGTGAATGCGGTAGGGGTCTTCCCCTGCTGTGAAAGTGAAGACTGGGAGAGACTGAGGGGACCTGTCGGCTTTGCATGTTTCTCTTCTCTTCTGTCTCCTGAAGCTCTCCTGAGAGGGCCAGGAAGGGCCCAGCAAACACTGTCTCCTAGAGGTTCCAGAAGAGCATGAACACTCTGCTTCATTTTGTAGCTGTGCACACTTTCTAAATAATGAAACCCAAACTTAACACACAGGAAAAAAAAATCACACTTCAAGCAAGACAATGGAGAAACCTCAAAGGCAAACATCATGCATAGAGAATGAAGATCATAGCTCTAATGATCCAAAAAATACCAACCATCTGATTAATCTCTCAGATAAGTTTAGAATAGAAATATGAAGGATCCTCATGAAAATGAAAGAAAACTTAGCTCTACTAAACATAACAGAAAGACTGAAATCAGAAACTCCAAACTGAAATAACAGATTTGAAAAACATAGTAGCCGAACTGAAAACCTCAATGGAAAGCCTCTCCAACAGGGTAAAAGCAGCTGAGGACAGAATCATTGAACTGGAAGATTAAATGTAGAACAATTTCATACAGCAGAAGAGATTGGAAAAGAACCTTAAGGCAAATGATCAGACAATGAAAAAGGACCCAAGGAATATGAACAGATGAAAATAGAAGTCTTTGATAAACTCAACATTAACAACATAGTAATCATTGGAATCCTAGAGGCCCAGGAAGGAGATCCCCAGGAAGAATCAACAGTCAAAACATCATCACAGAGAAACTTCCAGAGCTAATGACTGTATGTAATCAAATCCTGCATGCCCGAAGATTTCCAGCTAAAAGAGACCAGAAAAAAAAACACCCCAATACACATCCTAGTAACAATGATGAACCCCACAGATAGAAATAGAATACTGAAAACAGCAAGAGAAAAAAAAGAGAAATTACATTCAAAGGAGCTTTCGTAAGTCTTATAGCAGAGATATCACAAGAAACTCTCAAGACCAGAAGACAGTAGTGGGATATTATGACAAGACTGAATGAAATGGATGTTTCACCTAGAATACTGCACCCAGCCTGACTGATGTTCAGGTTTGAAGGAAGGACACATGGTTTCACAGATAAGCAACAGCTCAGAAACTTTACAGATGCAAAAACAGCCTTAAAGAAAAAACTGAAAGGTCTACTTAGACAAGACAGATCAATAGACACACCAAACTTATACACAAAGATGACATTAAATCCCATGACAA
Source organism: Suncus etruscus (assembly GCF_024139225.1). Classification (NCBI taxonomy): domain Eukaryota; kingdom Metazoa; phylum Chordata; class Mammalia; order Eulipotyphla; family Soricidae; genus Suncus; species Suncus etruscus. The sequence goes on from NC_064852.1 coordinate 59,091,078, forward strand.
TAATCTCCCTCAATGTCAATGGACTAAATGCACCAATTAAGAGACACAAAGTGGCTAAATGGATAAAAAAAATAAAAGATGAATCCAATACTCTGCTGCCTACAAGAAACAAACCTGAATAGTAAGAACAAACATAAACTCAAGAATCAAAGGCTAGAAGTAAATCATCTAAGCAAACAACACCCTTAAAAAACTGGGGTGGCCATATTAAAATCAGACAACACAAAATTTAGACTAAGAAAAGTTGCAAAGAACAAAGATGGAAACTTCGTACTAATCAAGGGATATGTGAAACAGGAAATCACACTACTAAACATATACACACCCAATGAGAGACCAGCAAATTATCTAATACAATTATTGACAAATTTGAAAGAGGACATCAATAACACAATAATTGTGGAAAAACTTAACATGGTCCTGTCAGCACTTGATAAATAAACCATACTATAAACCAACAAAAATATACTAGTCCTGAAAAGAGAATTGGAAGAAAGAGAGCTAGTAGAAACGTATAGAACACTCCATCCCCAGAAACCTGGATATACATTCTTCTCCAATGTACATGGGTCATTCTCCAGGATAAACCACATGCTGGCAGAAAACACATACCTTCATAAAATCAAGAGGATAGAAATTTTGTAGGCTACCTAGGCTCATGACAAGACTCTGAAGTTAGATGTGAACTACGAAGGGCCACAGAAGAAAAACTTTAATACCTGGAAATTAAACAGCCTACTACTGAACAACCAGTGGGTCTGAGATGATATCAAAGAGGAAATCAAAACTTTCTTGGAAACAAATGGCAATGAAGACACAAACTATCAGAATCTATGGGACACAACAAAAGCGGTAGTGAGAGGAAAATTTAGAGCTTTGCCAGCACACATCAGGAAGTAAAAGGGGCATACCTGAATAGCTTAATGATGCAGCTTATAAAATTAGAAAATGATTAATAAAGGGAACTAAAAATAGGGAGAAAGGAGGAAATAACAAAGCTTAGAGCAAAAATCAATGAAGTGAAAACCCAAAAAAGTATTGGAATGATCAATTAAAGCAGAAGTTGGTTTTTTGTAAAAATAAACAAGATTGATAGACCGTTGGCAAAGCTCAGAGAGAGAAACTTAATAACGTGTATCAGAAATGAAAAGGGGGAGATCACAACAGATATTGCTGTGATTCAAAGGGTAATCACAGACTACTTTAAGAAACTCTATGCCACTAACATGAAAACCTGGAAAAATGGATATATTCTTGGACTTTTATAACCTTCCATGGTGGAATAAGGAGGAGTAGCATATCTAAACACCATCACTATTGAGGAAATTAAAATGGTAATCAAATGTCTGTCCAAAAACAAAAGCCCAGTTCCAAATAGATTCACTAATGAATTCTTTTAAATCTTTAAAGAGAAACTACTATCAATCCTGGCCAGGCTCTTACATGAAATTGGAAATGCGGGAACACTTCCACATAGTGTTTAAGAAGCCAACATCACCTTGATACCAAAACCAGACAAAGATGCTGCCAAAAAAAAAAAATACAGACCAATATCCCTGATAAACACTGATGCAATGATCCTCAACAAAATCCTGGCAAATAGGATCCAATGCCTCATCAAGAAGATCTTTCACTACAATTACCTAGGTTTCATCTCAAGAATGCAAGGATGGTTTAATATCCATAAATCTATCAACATAATACACAAATCAACAACAAGAAATATAAAAATCACATGATCATATCAATAGACACAGAGAAAGCATTTGATGAGGTCCAACACCCATCCTTGATAAAAACTCTCAGCAAAATGGGAATGAAAGGAACCTTTCTCAATATAGTTAAGGCCATCTGCCACAAGCCAATGGCAAATATTATCCTCAATGGAGAAAGACTAAAAGCCTTTCCTCTAAATTCTGGTACAGAATTAAGGCTGTCCTCTCTCATCACTCCTATTCAACATAGTACTGGAAATACTTGCTATAGCAATTAGGCAAGAAAAAGTTTTCAAGGGCATCCAGATAGGAAAGGTAGATGTCAAGCTATCACTGTTTGCAGATGACATGATGCTTTACTTAGAAAACACTAATGACTTTACCATAAAGCTTCTAGAAACAATAGATTCATATAGCAATGTGGCAGGCTACAAAATTAACATACAAAATCAATAGCCTTTTTATACACTATTGCTGGTAGGGATGTGGAGAGAAAGGAACTTTTATTCACTGCTGGTGGGAATGCCGTCTAGTCCAACTTTTATGGAAAGTAATATGGAGATGCCTCCAAAACCTAGAAATTGAGTTCCCATATGATCCAACTATACCACTCCTAGGGATATATCCAAGGAATACAAAAATACAATACAAAAATCCCTTACTCACACCTATATTTATTGTGGTGCTATTTACAATAGCCAGACTCTTGAAACAACCAAGATGCTCTTCAATAGATGAGTGGCTAAAGAAATGGTGGTGCATATACACAATGGAATATTATGCAGCCATCAAGAGAGATGAAGTCAGGGGCCGGGCGGTGGCGCTGGAGGTAAGGTGCCTGCCTTGCCTGCGCTAGCCTAGGATGGACCGCGGTTCGATCCCCCGGCGTCCCATATGGTACCCCAAGAAGCCAGGAGCAACTTCTGAGCGCATAGCCAGGAGTAATCCCTGAGTGTCACAGGGTGTGGGCCCCCCCCCCAAAAAAAAGAGAGATGAAGTCATGAAATTTTCCTATACATGGATGTACATGGAATCTATTATGCTGAGCAAAATAAGTCAGAGGGAGAGAGTTAGACACAGAATAGTCTCACTCTTCTATGGGTTTTCAGAAAGAAAAAAGACATTTTTTGCAATAATCCTCAGAGACAAAGAGAGGAGGGCTGGAATGTCCAGATCATGACATGAAGCTCACCACAAAGATTGGTGATTCAGTCAGAGAAATAACTACACTGAGAACTATCATAACAATGTGAATGAATGAGGGAAGTGGAAAGCCTCTCTAGAGTACAGATGGGGGTGGGATGGGGAGGAGGGAGATTTGGGACATTGGTGGTGAGAATGTTGCACCAGTGAAGGGGGTGTTCTTTACATGATTGAAACCCAAGTACACTCATATTTGTAATCAAGGTGTTTAAATAAATATATTAATAAAAATCTTTTGCAAAAATATCTTTCTGCTCTCTTCCTTGCTTGCTTCTGTGGCAGATATTTTTCTCCTCTCTTTCTCCCTCTCTCTTCCTTTTAAACACTTGACTATCAATTTTGTAAGTAAAGGGAATATCCTTAGAGTACTCTCTTATTTTCTTATATCCCACAAATGAGTGAGATTATTCTTTTTCTATCCCTTTCCATCTGACTCAATGTTAGGATACAATATATATGAGTCAGGTAGTCCAGCCTAGGTTGGAAGCTTGCCATAACTAGTGGTGAGTGCAATTAGATTAGATTGGATCTACTATGACAATGATAGTTATATCTGACCACTCTGAACTCATACTAAAAGGAGGCAGTATTATGCATGGCACCCCACCATTAGCAATAGTGCAAAACACAGTGCCATAAGGAAAAAAGGAAAGATAGAAGCAAATAGCTTGTCCCAGAGACAGGCGAAGTTGGGGAGGTTTGGTGAGAGGTGAGAGGGAAATGGGAGACATCGCTGGTGGGAAGAGTGCACTGGTAAAATTTGGTGTACATTCTATGACTGAAACCCAACAATAAACAATTATGTAAACATGATGCTTAAATAAAGCAAATAATATCATACATGTTATTATAATATTTTATCTTCTTTCAACACCCAGTTCTGATTCTCAGTGATCATTTCCAACTAACATTGTCATATGGTCTTTTTTAGTTTTTGTTTTTGTTTGTGGATCATACCTGACAGCGCTCAGGGGTTACTCCTGGCTCTACACTAAGAAATTGCTCCTGGCAGGCTCTCTGGACCATATGGAATGCCAGTATTCAAACCATCATCCTTCTGCATGCAAGGCAAATGCCCTACCTCCATTCTATCTCTCCAGCTCATAATGGTATATTTCTGCCCTAACTAAAATCCCCACTATTTTTGGCCAAGCAAGTGGAGGCAGAAATAAACAAATGGAACAACATTAAACTAAGGAAGTTCTGCACCTCAAAGGAACTGATGACTAGGATACAAATACTGTCCATGAAATTGGAGAAACTATTTATATAATATTTATCTGATAGGCGGTTAATATCTAAGCTGTATTGTGTAGGTCAAGAATGGTAAAGCTTAGTACAAAAAATCTAATGCTATCTAAATATAGGAAGAGGATATGAGCAGAAACTTGGCAAATAAGAAATACAGATGGAACCCTGGACTGCCAGTTAGTCTGGGGGGCCAGATTCCCCCATGCCAAAATGGTCTTCATGGCCAGATCTGGTACCCTGGGCCTTGGGGATGGGATGGGGTGGAGGAAAACTCCTCCCCTATCCATTCATTCACAAGCTGCAGAGGTAGGAGCTGGGCTTGGAGACCCCACATGCCAGGAGTTGGTCCCTTGCACTGGTATATGGTGGGCACTGGGCTGGACAGCTAGCCAAAGAACCCCCAGACTGCCAAATAGTCCGGGGAGGCAGATTCCCCCATGCCAGAATGGTTTTCATGGCCAGATCTGATAATCTGGGCCTTGGGGAATGGAATGGGGTGAAGGAAAACTCCTTCCCTATCCATTCATTCACAAGCTGCAGAAGCTTGGAGACCCCACATGCCAGGATAGCTAGCCAAAGCAGATTTATCTCAACCATAGCAGACCCTCTGCAGGGTTGTCTTTTTTATTTTTTACTGATAAACATTTTCCAAGAATGTGCCTGTGTGACATATACCCTTTTTAACATTGTCCAAAAATATTCTAATTCTTGACAATTTATAGGAAAGAAAATTAAATATCCTATATATGGAGGATAACACTCAAATAGATCTCTGAAGACAGTGTCTAAGTGAATGTTACTTTCTATACAGTTGTCCTCTCTGACTGCCAAGCCTTATCCTTAAACATTTCATCTATACAATGTATATAGCCCCTCTTTTATATTGCCTTTCCACACCCAGACACCTTTCTACTCCCCCCATATCTCAACCCGGATTTGTTATCTCCCCCTTATTTAACTCTCTTTACCCTCAGTTTTTAACTCGTTAGGCATCAAGACCGACCTCCTTCCCAACAGACCACCACCCAGCTCCTCAATGAAAGACACCCTCTTGACCCCTCATCTTGTGTCTCAGAAAGAAACCACAACCAATAAGCCTCCTGACTCAAGCTTGTGACCCCTCTCACCCCCATCAAATCGTGGACGGTTGCAGCAAAAACCCCAGCTCAAGGATGCTACAGAACTCTGAAATGCTGCAAATCATATCTTAAACTCTAGACCAATGTCTGTGATACAAAAAAGTACCTTGGCTTTTACTCCCCACAAGAATATCTCAGAAGACCTAATTGGGAGGCCTATATTGCCTACATAAGCTTAATACCTTTATAATAATTTATCTTAAGATATGTATTACTAAACATACAGATAGCCTCCCCCATCACTTTCTTTTTTCAAATACCTTTTTCCTTTTTTTCTCAATTTCCTTTTTTTATATCTCAATTTTATCATATATTCTATTTTTTATATATACATATTTTCTCTACCCTCACCAGTTTTGATGCTGCTTGGTACAAAAACTAAGAAAATATCTTGCCTGGGATAAAACCTCAGACCACACCACAGATACTGTATGTGTAGCCTGTCATCCTTACCTGGAATAGCACCAGCAATACAAAAGGACACCATACTTTTTTTTTATAGGCATAGTAAATAAGGGGAAATCATGGACTCAGACACAAGATCTTATCTTCTAAGGATAAGAACTCATACTTTTTACACAAGGATGCCTCCCATCCTGGACATAGGTCATGTGGATACAACTCAGTCTCCACGAGATTGGAGAGTGTTAGTTCATTCTCAAATCCCAGATCCCAGACATAGAACTGAAACAACCCCCTGCAACAACACCAGGAACTAAGCTCCATTGGGAGATATACTTGTGCCAGTGTTAATATGACAACGAGGACAGCGAGGAAATGACAACTTGACCCAAGATCAGGAGGTCCTATCACATCACCTAACACTAAGTGCAAATCAGAATATGCATTGTCCTTTGAACTATAAAAAATAAGAGCGCTAACTACAGAAAACTGACTTTGACAACCGTGACTGGGCAGAACATACCTTGAGACCATTAAGAAAAACCTTACCCTAGGCTATAGCCCAGTTCTCTTACAAAAATCAAGATTTCTTAGTACAGAAGCCCAATTCTGACATCAGAGACTAAGCAGAACCTTCGGAATCATAATTTCCTAGACTTAAGCTTAGGGAACAAGCAAAAACATGGAGCACATGATACAGAAAACTGAACACACCAACAATGTTGGAACAGTACGTCTAGAACCTTAAAAAGGCTCTATCCTAGGCCTTGTCCTAGGACCTGCGCAAATACCAAGATTGCTTGCTACAGTGGCCTTATTTTCTCATCCACAACCGAGAGAAAAGGTTCCTGACACCACAAAACAAAACAAAACAAAACAAGAAAACCCTGGGATATGGCAATGAGAAGGTATGGAGCCAGTGGTTGTTCCCATGACAATATGCTTCAGGAGTGGAGAAACCCTGAATCTCTTAGGCCACGGGAATTTCCTTCCTTCCCCAATACTTACTGTGCCTATACAAAAAAAAAAAAAAAAAAGGTGGGGTAACTCCAAACCCTGCCACTGCAGCACTTTTTTGGTTTTGTTTTGTTTTATATTTTGTTTGTTTTTTTGACATTACTTTCCTTCTCTTTTTTTCTTCCACTCTTTTCTTTCTTTTTCACTTTTGTGGATATTATTCTGTGATTTTTTTTTCTTTTTTAGTAGTTGATACCAAATTTTTTCTTCTCTTTTCCTTAACCTTTTTATCTCAAACAGAATAGCATAACTTGAATCATTCAGCCTCACAAATTGAGGGGGAAAAAGAAGGATACCAGGACCAGTCATATGAACATGTAGTGTAAATAAAAAATGACCAGCTGTAAGGTGGAGACCAGTTGCACTAGGATTACGGGGGGGTAAAGGAGGGATATGTGGGAGACATGCTGGGAACAGGAGTGGAGGGAGGACAACATTGGTGGTGGGAATGCCCTTCATTCATTGCCACTATGTACCGTAAATAAGTCTGTGTAATGAACTTCAGTCACAATAAAAAATAAAAGAAAAAAATCATAAAAAAAGAATACTAAACCCCATTAGTAGAATTCTTAACCAAATGAGAACAAAACAGAAACCAAACTGCTACGAACAATATAATATGGAAGGCAAACAATGCAAAGGAAAGGGACATATATGAGACATCCTGATAAAGAAGACATGGAGACCCCAAAAGATATTGATATTTCTGAATAAAGCAATGAAAAAAGTAAAAAAAAAAATACTGATGGTCAAAATCACATGGGAAAAAAACTCCAAGTCATTAATCATGAAGGATATGTAAATTAAAATTACAATGAGATATCTCATACAACAGAGAATGGTACATATCACAAAAAACAAGAACAACTATTGCTAGTATAGATACATGGAGATTCAGCCTCTTATTCACTGCTGATGGAATATAGTCATGCAGTCTGTACCTTTTGGAAAACAATATAGATATTTATCAAGAAAATAGAAACTGAGCTTTCATATGACCCAGCAACATCAAGCTTAGGAATATACCCTAGAGCCTAAAAACATTATACAAAAACACCCTCTACACTCTTAAGTTCATTGCAGCACTATTTACGATAGCCAGAATCTGGTAACAACCCAAGTGTCTGGAAACAGATGAGTGAATAAAGAGACAGTGGCATATCTACAAATGGAATAATATGTCGCTGTTAGAAATAAAATAAAGTCATGAAATTTGTTCACAGATGAATATATATGGAGAGTATTATGCAGAGTGAAATTAATTAAAAGGAAATCAGTAGAAAATAATGAATGTAATCATGTATAGAATATAAAAATATATATAGTATTTTTATAATATCCAGAGGCAATAGGAACGAGGTCCAGGAGAACCATTCCACTGCAGGGAGTTTTCCACAAATATTCCTTGTTATTTAGAATGTTTTCTTTAGTTTTGAATTAGAAGACCATCAGATTAAGATTTTACAGACTTTTTAAAAACAAATTTCTATTAGCGTGCATAAACTCATATTTAATTAAGAAAAAGTAAGTAGGCTTTTCAGTGTTCAGCCATGTTCATTTTGATTTGGAGTGTATAGCAATAATATATATCAATTGTTGTACTACTACTTAAAAATACATAAATCCAACTCTCCAATTTATATTTTATAACTTCACAGTGGTAAAGTGATTATTGACTTTTGAACTTTCACTTTGAAGAAGGAAATTATAAATGGGAAATTTGTTACTATAGTGCTCATTAACAAAAGCCAATTCAAACATAAAATGCTATAATGGATAGTATAGAAAGAAACATTAATAAAAATAAGTATCAATACTTGTGAATTTGTTCATAGCCACTTCTGAAAGGGATATATTATCTGTACATTATATAAGTACATTATGTACTTATATACAATAGATAACCAAGACATATTTACAAAGCTTTACTTCTCTTAATTTCACTTATTTTAATAAAATATAAAAATTTTAGCATACTTTCATTATGCATTTATTTCAAGTAGCTAGACCAAGAAGAAACTAAAATATGATTTTGCTTTTTTTTTAGTTTTTACAGGTAAGATCTTAATTTCTAGCTTCAAGACCATTTAAATGTAAAATAGCTGCAATCATGATAACACTCTGCACAGTGGTGAGTGTTATATGTATACATCTTTTGCTCCAGTGAAATCTCATTTTTGAGAGCACTGTATGGGCATTTACTGTATTAGAATGTCATTTGTATAACCAATATATGCTGTGAGCCAAATTCTGTTGCAGTTTTCAGCGCCTGCAAACAGATCCTTCGTGGAGTTCGTGAAAAAATTCCACGGGGAGAGAGTGGGCACACGGAATGGCGAATGACGGAACAATATTGTAGAAATGAAAATGAGACCACACAGAATGTATGGGGACTTACGTCTGAAAAGACGAAGACAAATTTATTTTTTGAGCTGGCTGCTTTTAAAAGGCTGAGGCTTGGAATGTAGGGTGCAAATTCTTGACATCAAAGAAACTGGGAAAAGAATGAAGGACCCTGGCTTAAATTAGCATATTAAAGAACCGATACTGAAGGTGAAAAGGCAGTTTGTTTTGGGTTCACTTTGTTTTTGGGTAAGCAGAAGAAACCAGGTAATTTTCAGGGAAGTGGGAAGAGAGAGGAATGTTTTAGAGTTTTGGAGGAAAACTGAAATTTACCTTGTTTTGAGTAAGCAGGGGAAAACTGAAAATTGCTTTACTATGAGCTAAGTTTTGGGAAAAACCTGATCTTGGCGCCAAAGTAGCAAAAATTACAGGGAGCTGTTAAGTGGGAGACTTTTGGCGAGATTTGTACTGTCCTCCGTAGTTAGAAAAAATTTACTAAGGCCTGATTTCTAATATTGGTTAAAAATAAAGAGAAAGATAGTTACAGCCACTATTGGAATTATGGCCAAACAATCCACGCAAAGGGTCAAGTGATTTTGACTGCTCTAAGCGGGCCTTTTTGGCAAATAATTCCTTTTCAGGAGAGCACTACACTTTTCTGGTGTGTGCCCCTCCTGAGTGGGATGTGGGAAATATGAATTGCAATCATCTGTCAATTGGACATATTTTAAAGTATTGGTGACTTTGAGGTTTCATTACCCGTTAACTGACCAACATATTTTGTTCATTATAAAGCTATAATGAGTTTATATCTTCTAACATATAAAAAAGTATAAATTCCAATTAAAGTATTTATTGGATTTTAGCAATCACTACTGTAATACAAGCATGACTATGTGTCAAACAATAATTTTCTGTATATTCTTTTAATACCTTATTAAATATAACCAGAACACTGATTGCACTATAAATAATTTATGTATATGTTTGAATATAACTGTTTCACAAAAAAATTTTTTAGAACATATTCATTTTTATTTCCCCAATTTATTACTAAGGCTGCTTTAAGTGGCTGATGTTGCTTATTCCATAGATTTTATTACTCTAACAATTGATTGTGATGTTTGTACTTTAACTCATTTAATTTTCACATGTATACAATCACATGTGAAACACACAGTACTGTGTTAGTATCCCAATTACCTAAAACAAAATAAATTAGAGAAAATAGTGCTGAGAATTATTATTTTCTCAATGCAGATATTTCACTTTAATTTGTTTGTGTTTTAGCTCATTTATGGGCTTTAGGAATACAAATTTTTCAGAAAATATGCAAGTAATGGTTAGGATGAGTAGGTGTTTCAAGAGTAACTTGAGGTATAGCAATAGTTCTTCAGGTAAAGAACTTGCCTTGCATATAGCTGACCTGGATATAATCCCAGACACTGCATATTGATATCCCTGAGCATTGTCAGGAATGATTATTTAGCACAGAACACAGATTTATCCTTGACTATAGTTATGTGTGACTTCAGAGCCAAAACTGAACAAATATAAAAGGAACAAATTAAATGAGGTCTGACCACATAACGTTTTACTCTGTCCCTCATATATATGATATAGAGGAACAAGAGTCATGATATCTACAAAAACTGTTTGTACAGGTGCCTTAGTGGAAAGATCATGTCTTCTTTATTTTTCTGGTGTTTTAATCCTGCTTTATGAAGCTTGTACAAAATGAATTCTCAAAAAATGTTATTTTATTGATAGGTTGTCTATCTGACAAATGCTGCCTTTGTTAAGTGACTCAAAATGAAAATACTTTGGCTTATGATGCCTGCCATTTGAGAAAAAGAGAATTTAAAGAAACTATCTTAGTCTACTGATAATATGAATCTCTTGGCACCTATTAGCATAATCTACTTATGGATGAGACATAAATGTGGAGCAAAAGACCTACAAGATGATTTGCTGGTCACTATTGTTGAGCTTTTAGTTAAATCACTTGATTTTCTCAATTATTCTTCTAGAGCTTCCTCTGAAGTTTTCTGATGCTAAATGTACTTTATAGGGATAATATATTACCATAACTTGCAGAATCTTTAATATAAAATTTATAAATATATATTCAGTGAGATGAATGAGAATAATTATTTTGAGTCTTGTTCTTTGAAGAAATACTTTCACATTTGTATATTAAAGGATCAACGTGTCACAAGATATGTTTCTGAGTATAATACCATATAATTTTAAAACATTCTTAAGCACAGTACTTTTTAAAACTAAATCCATGGATTACTTTACATATTATTAAACATGTGATCAATATGGATTTCTTGAAGCTGTTTTTAAACTATTGGGAACACAGAGACCTCAATTTCAACTTTATTTTAAATATGATTACTTTATGTTAAGGCAAACATTTTACCATGGTCTGAAGGGTCAAGCCACACTATCAATCAGTCAAGAAAAGACTTCAGTTCCAGTACTGATAAAAAGAAATACAATTCAAAAATAAATGGCTTGATAAAAATTAGAAGTACATTTAATAAATCATTACAGAAAAACTTTTACATAAAAACAAGATTTTTCAATTGATAACATTCTGAAATAAAATGCTTAAGGAATATATGTACACACATAGATGTTAGTTCTGTTTTTTGTTATAGATAAATTTGTAATGGGGAAGAGACAAGAGTCCAATATTTTGAAAGACTCTTCACTTGACATTTGGAGGCTTACTGAGTTGTTATTTTTAATGCTTTACTTTATATGCCTTTTTTTTTTTTTGGTTTTTGGGCCACACCCGGTGGTGCTCAGGGGTTACTCATGGCTGTCTGCTCAGAAATAGCTCCTGGCAGGCACAGGGGACCATATGGGACTCCGGGATTCGAACCAACTACCTTAGGTCCTGGATCGGCTGCTTGTAAAGCAAACACCGCTGTGCTATCTCTCTGGGTCCATATGCTTTGTTTTTAATTTAAAACATCTTCATTTATTAGCTGCACGTTTACCTAACACCTACAGTATGCCATAAACTGATGTAAGTTCTGATAGTTTGTAGTGAAGAAAAATATGCAAAGACTCCTGCTCTTCTAGAGCTTTTGTCTTGTGAAAGAGGCACAATAAACAAATAAAGAAAATAACATAATACTTGGCCTTTATTCTAAATGAGATGAGCACAATGTGATGAAGCACTTTGACCTGAGGAGTGATACAGTGAGACTCAGTTTAAATAGGTGTTTCTTTCAGTTTTGTGGAGGACAGGCTGAAGGAGAAACTAGGGAGCTACTGCAATAATTCAGATGATGAGATAGGAGCTTAGTTTGCTCATATGCTTTGCTGATAGCAATAATAAATCTGAGTGTAGATGTGAAAAATTGGACAAAGAATCAAGGAAGAAATATACTTTCCTCACTTTTATTTTTGCTAAATAACATATCTATAAAGTCTCCATATGGACTATTAAATAAAACAAATATCAAAACCAGTATTCTTGATAGTAACAAGTATCCAGATAGTCTATCACCTTTGCATCATGTTTGTTTTCTTTAGCTTTCAACTAAACATTGTAGGTTGTGGGAATATAAAAAGCTTTCTAGATGACTTAATCCATTATAGCTGTTTTTCCATATGATCAGGTTTATTCTTTAAATCTTGAATAAAGTGCATGTTTCAATAAGATGTAAGTATCTGGAGAAATTATAGCTCCCTTGAAGTTAGAGGGAAATGGCCAACTTTATTGAGTTGGTTAAAATTGTTTCAGGCTACCTTGACATATAGTTTATAGATTATGTTATAGTATAATTAAAGGTTCATTTGATTTGTTATTCAGCAAATGAGATTTGTTGATTATCAAAAGCATCTCTGAGGTGCTTACCTTATGAAGGAATAGGTAATAAAATATTTCTACCACTACCGGTAAAATAATATTCTATTACAAATGTCCCCTAAAGAAGCAATTTATGCATAAGATAAGGCCTCTAAGAGCAGATAAGGTTCAATATTGAATGGGTGAGAAAAAGGTTATAAAATTTTCTTTGACTCCTGACCACTTACTGAAAATGTATTAGTAAGAAAATAAAGAATGAATATGATTTAAATGACTTTTCTAAGTCTGAATTCTGTTTGCCCATTATATATTAAAATAATGTCTTGGTAACATTTCATATATTAACACAACATTTTCAGTTCAGATGTAAATGATTTTTACGATTAAGTAATTTATTACCTCCAAAAATAATTGAAAAATTTAAACCTGTTTAAACAGAGGACTTCAAAAGAATTCAACTTTAAAAAATTTAAATCAAGATTATATGCAATGGAATTATAATGATTGATTAATATTTATAGTACAATATTAGAATTCTGAATTCATTGATATAAAAGAAGAAATACTAGTACCATGTTGAAATACTATAGTAAGAATTATTTATGTATATATGTTTGTATATTTATGCTTTAGAAATTTGTCGAAACAAAATCATATAAAACAATTAAGTAGTCATCTATAATAAATACTTTAAGGTTTGATGCTGTAGCTATATGTAAAATAGGCAGTTGAGATGGATATTTGAAAAATAAAAATTTGCATTACCAAAAAGCATAAATAAAATCCACAAGAATAAAGTAGTTCTTATTTTCTCTGACACTAACATCTATGTATCACTTTAAGCATATACCTGGACCTGATGTTGAAAATTTTCTAAAGAAAATTCAGAAAAGTTAGATTAGTCACAGATCATATTTATATATTATATAGACCTGATTAACTAATAAACCAGAAGCATTATATGAACTACAAATGGGATGGCTCTTCATACCAATATAAGTTCTTTCAAATGTCTAGTGGTCTATTCTAAGTAAAGAAAATAAATACTGGAGAAAGTAGTCATATCTAGTAATCATGAAAAATAGTGTCTGAGAGTAGGGTTCCAGGCCAGAAAACTGGCTCCAATAACAGTCCAATTGATGAATATAGGATCCATGTGCTTTCAGACTCTGTACTTAATATAATTCTCTGAAATTTAAAATTAGTAATAGTCTTGAAGAATGAACATATATGCTCAAGTATAAGAAGACCTGAGTATAAGCCGACCCCCTAATTTTACCCTAAAAACTGGGAAAACTTAGTGATTTGAATATAAGCCAAGGTGGAAAATGCAGCAACCACTGGTATACCTAAAACTTAACTAGCAACATAACTTTAAAACTTTAAATAACATGCAGAAAACCATAGCTTAACAGGTAATCAAGCTAAATTACAAAGGTTAAAATTCTTCAAAACTGGATTCCTCCTCCTCATCTGTATGTCCAAACAGAGCCTCAAAGCTCTATCTGATGTAGGACTATCAGCATAGATATTGTCATCATAACTGAGTTTGCAGATATAATCACTGCTGTCGGTCTCATACAAAGTGCAGAATATTTTGGGTTAAATAGTTCAGTGACATACAGTTCAGTTCAGCCACCACCTACCTCTTCAGCACAACCTCGACTTGTAGACTGAGCTAAAGCAATGCCCCACCCCACCCCACACCACCCCCGCCCTCCAGCAGACTGCTGAAGATGACTGGAGACTACTTGCTCGTGCACCCAATCAAATAACCTGTATGACCAGAGTATAAGATGAGTTCGTATTTTCAGCACAAATTTTGTGCTGAAAAACTCGGCATATCTGGGAATGTTGCACTGGTGAAGGAGGGTGTTCTTTACATGACTGAAACCCAACTATAACCATGTTTGTAATCAAGGTGTTTAAATAAAGATATATAAAAAAAGGAAAAACTCTGCTTATATTAGAGCATATATGGTAGATACTATTTGTTAAACATATTTTATCTGATATTTATAACTAAAATTTTTTATTTTAACCCCATTTAGAAAAATTGAGCATTGTATTTCACTTTTTAACAATAAAAATTTTCCAGAATTACATAAAGACAAAATATTACAAGATCTTTAAAGAATTTTTGTTAAAAATTATTTGATAATTTAAATAGGATTAAGCCCTGAGCATGGCTGTTGTGACTCAAAAACAATAAACAAATATATATTCTGGTACAGCAAAACACAATGAGAATCAGAAAAATAATGCTGCACTGCTTTTCCCTGCACTTCCACTGGACTGAGTTTTGTCCAAGACCATTGTAAAATATGACTCTACTCAACTTCACTAGTCTCTCAGAAAATATTAAAGATCTAGTCTCAAGGACCTGGCAAAACTTAAAGATAAATTGAGATGGAATTAAATATATAGATAGAGAAACTGGGTGATAACAAAATTGATAAGGCACTTTCCTAGTTTGGACTGGATATAGATTCAATCCTTAAACACAGGATCTCCCTACAGTGTCCAAGTGTAGCCCTGTAGTTAGTTCCCTGAACAATCATTGGGGTGTCTTGATAACCCCAGAACAACAGTTGAGCACTACCACATCTTCCAGCATTTTAATGCATCTAAATACATTTTTAGTGCAATTTTGCAGTCATTTTCCAGTTGCACCAGAATTGTGGGTGGTCTTTAAGGCCTCTTTAGGACCTATGGGAACCCTCATACTACCATCACCAATACAACACCAACACCACCTCAACACCACCACCACCCCAAAATAGCACGTAGTATTACAAATAGCAGGTGCCAGTAGATTATATGTCTAGTGAATCTTCCTAGTCCCTGATGACATCTCTGCTATGTTTCACACACCAGGGGAGAAAAAGAGCCAGCAGAGTCTGCAATACATAGGTGCTTAGGATAGCTGGGTTGGGAAGAGCCCATGAAAGGATGAGCCAATGAAGTCAGATTCTTAAAGAAATGTAAAACTGAGCATGAGCTTGTGCTGAAGATCTACATATAAAAGAAGTGAAAGAAATAATGGACTTGAAATAGAGTGATTGTCACACAGCATTATGAGCCCATGGAGATTAGACGTAATAATTTTAATGTCACAATCATTTCCGTTTTATGCATTTCTCCAGTCATATATTTTCAGATCTGAATAGCAAATAAATTGTCACCAGAGGACTGGATTTATCAGGAGTCATGTAAAACCAAATAAGTTCAATGAAGTGAGTTTGGGAGCTGGGCAGTGAGAAATCATGTAAGGTAGGCAGGTAAGAAAGTGATAAACAGAGTGGAAAGCAGGGTGTAAAAATAATCTATTGGAAAAATTGCTATCTGGGAAATTGAAGATTACTTTTTTATATTTAAATACCTATTATTTCTAAGAACCATTAATCCTAATTATTCCATTAGACAAAACAAAACATTTTTTAAAAATACTTATTTTAGGTTATTATCATCTTTACCTTTCATCCAGGGCTAATTTGAACCAATATAGCTCACAGACCAGCAGATAAGCATCTATTTATGATTTATTAACAATGCAAATAAATACACAACCCTCAAATTAGGCTAACTAAATTTAAAAAAAATCACTCATTGTTAGGTTCATAGGATTCATTATACATGTCCTCTGTTAAAGGTTGCTCTGCTGTGTAGTCCAATCACATATGACTACCTAGAAATGTTCTAAATAAGGAAACTCTAAATAAAGCATCTACTCAGTCTGTTCCCTTTTCCCACTTTGTTCTCTAGAGTTGTTTATCTATATTTTCATGCCTTACCTTCACATTTTAGCTTTTGTACATAGTTTTCTGTATCTTGCAACATAAATAGGAAAAAATATATTACCCATTCTTCATGTTTAAACTGAAGCCAGTTCCACTAATCAGTAAGGTGACCTTTCCTTTTTTTTGCTTCTATTAAACTTTATATAACCTTCTGTCTTAATAGGCATCTCATTATATTATTTTTGCATTTATTACTCTTAGTTAGAAATAAGGTCCTTGGTGGTAAGAAAAATGTTCTTTTATCTCTGTAGTCCAGCATCAAAAACAATTATTAGCATTGACTATATATTCTGGGATGATGAGTGACAGGACAAGTTATTCTAGAGTAGGATGGTTTCTGAATTCAGATATTATGTCCAAATATAAGTCATGATAATTTATTATGTGTTGCATACTGCCAGAAATAATGAGCAACTTGTTATGGAATGCATATCTTTGTGTCAAGTCAGTCATTCTATAGTAAATAATAAAATATTTAAAATAAGTTTACTCTTCATATGGTAAATCATTTACTAATTTTTCAGTAAAAGTTTGTCATTTGAATAAATTATATTATTTGATTCATATGATATTCTTTCCTTAGCATTATGATTCTTTCCTCAAATGTATCATGTAGTCAATGGAAATATTGCTTATTACTTTGTCAGAAAAATATTGTTCTCAGAATTTTGTAACAGGGTTTTCCATTTTGAATATGTTAATTTGTTTTTGGACCACACCCGGCGGTGCTCAGGGGTTTACTCCTGGATCTGAGCTCAGAAATCCCTCCTGGCAGGCTGGTGGACCATATGGGATGCCAGGCACTGAACCCAGGTTCTTGATAATGATCTCATAAATATTAAATATTATGTTTCGAAGAACAGAGCCAACAGTGTCCTATAAGATTTGCTATGCTTCTTAGTGCCTTTGCTCTTCATTCCAAATGAAATTAATGATTATATATTCTTTGGCAAGGGAGAGATAAAGTAATTATTTCAGGGGATTTATGCATTGATAGCATAAATTAAATGAAATATTTTTATTCACTCTAAGTAAAATGAATAGAATCATCTGATAGATAAATGACCAAAAAGTTTGGCTGAGTTCATCACTTTTGTGCATGTAATGTGTTGTCAAATATATATTAACTTAAATTCTTTGTTTACGGTGAAGGAGCACTTAACAGATACTCAGGAGGCTCAGAGCCCTCACTTATGCTTCTTGGAGTTTATAGAACAGCACGTAGTAATGGCTTTAAGACCCACTATTGCTGGATATAAAACTAGAAGGCATGATAGGAATGCAGTGCACCATTCACTGCTCATAAACTTTAATTTTAAAGTTATTTTAAAATGATGTAAACTCTTTGTTTTGCAATAAGATTACTAATTTTGCAAGCAAATTCATATTATTTCTTTGAATCGGATTTTATCATGTAATTCATATTAGAAACATTAGGTATTCTATTTTAATAGAAGTTAGAGTTGAGGGGCAGGAAAGATAGCACATTGACAGGGCATTTGCCTTGCACCTGACTAATGCAGGATGAACCTTGGTTAGATCCCTGGCATCCCATATAGTCCCCCAAGCCAGGAGTAACCACTGAGCTTCACTGGGCGTGGCTCAACAACCAAAAAGTTAATAAAAATGCTTAGAGTTGAGTTATATTTATATGCACATATACATATCAAATAAAACATACATATCAAAAAAACAGAACTAGAGATTATTTTCACAAACTTAAATATTTCTGATATAGAATTGTTGAGGATTATCTGGTAGTCTACTTTTCTTGAGGTTTCCAAATAGCATTTTGTCAGTGTTAGCTGATATTTTCCCCTTTGCTCTGGGTACAACATAGGTCACATTTACAGACATTCTTGCAGTCATGTCCTTATGACTGAATTCTAGTTAACAAAACAGGAGCAGAAGTGATGTGTACCTTTTATAAACAAGGTCCTAAAATAGGTTCCTGAGTTTTTCTCCTGTCATCTGGTTGAATGGCCTCTGGTAGTGTTCTAATACTAAGATAAATAAGAACCACCTGTTTCTAAAGTTGTAACTTGGAACAGAATTCAGACCTTATCCACCAACATTGCATTCTCATCTAAATTCATTGCATTGTGGGAAGACTGAGAAACTAGGACTCTTAGACTACTCAGATTTCAGGATTGATCTTTTATGTATCTGTTTCCTCGTTAAGTCCTGGATATTTACTATATGTAGCTGAAAACTCCTTTGCCCACTTCTGTGTATCTTAAACACGGTTGAAACTCCAAATATTGCTTGGCAAAGATGGTTAGCTTTGAGAAAGACAAACTGGAAACTTAGGCAGGAATTAAAGCTGAATATGGCCAGTTTGACCCTAAAGCATGAACACATTTTCCTTATACTTTTGGAAGGATTAAGATGGCCTTACAATGAAATAAGTAAAAAGTGAAAATGGGAAAATAATTTACGATTTAATTCAGATATGACTAGATGAAATTGAAGTCTGAAGCTAAGATGAAAAATTGTTTTTCTATCAAACCATATCTGACAATAATGTGTGATTTTTTTTACTTTGTGTTATGAAGTTGGTGAATGATTTATTTTATGTTGAAATATTGAAGAAAAACTAGAAGTATAGAAAAATAAAGGACACATAGGTAGTAAATCAAATAACCACTATGTTATATACATCAGATTCTTAACTCAGGACATCTAAATTTTTCTTAAAAATAATCTCAATAATGCGACTGGAGTAATGACGCAGCGGTAGGGCATTTGACTTGCATGCTGTTGATCCAGATGGACTGTGGTTTGATCCCCCATTGTACCATATGGTCACCAAAGCCAAGAGTTATTTCTGAGCCCAGAGCCAGGAGTAATCCCTGAGTGTCACCAGGTCTGGCCCAAAGTCCAATAATAAAAAAGTCAGTAATATAAAACTACTTATACAAATACATTTATATTTTCTTAGTTATGTGCAATAGCAAATATTTGGCTTTAGCTAGAATCTAATTTCAATTAGATGCGTAGTTTAGTAGAGTAAATAGGAAAACTACTATATGACTTAATTAAAAGATATTTATTAAGAATACGTTGATGAGGGATCAGAGCAGCGGCACTAGATGTAAGGTGTTGCCTTGCAAGCGCTAGTGTAGGACAATCTGCGATTCGATCTCCCAGCATCCCATATGGTCCCCCCAAGCCAGGAGCAATTTCTGAATGCATAGCCAGGAGTAACCCCTGAGCATCAATGGTTGTGACCCAAAAATAAAAATATATATAATGATAATAATAATTAAAGGACAGAAAGGGAAAAGAAGATAATTATTCTAGAGTAGACAGAACAAGATAGACCAAGTAGAAAAAATCAGACAAATGCTTTATTATATGTATTTTATAACACAGGAAAATGGAAAAGAGAAAAAATAAGATGAGGGGGTAAAGTATTTGCTATAGAGGCAGGCTGGTGTTGGTAAGATTAAAACTGGAGAAATTGGTGGTGAGAAATAAACTGGTGAAAGAATGAGTGTTGGAACATGAAATGACAAATTAACCTATAACTTTTTAACTATCTCACGATTTAAAACATAAATGTTAAATATAAAACAGGGATTTTGTCACCTTACATTTTAAAAGAGGATGGTGAAATGTGATCACTCCTGTATCAGATGTATTATTATGTTAAAGAAATTTAGTATTCTGGGGCCAGAGAGATAGCATGGAGGTAAGGCGTTTGCCTTGCATACAGAAGGGTGATGGCATCCCATATGGTCCCTTAAACCTACCTACCAGAAGCGATTTCTGAAGGTAGAACCAGGAGTAACCCCTGAGCGCTGTCAGGTATGACCCAAAAATTAAAAAAAAAATAAAAATTTAGTAGTCATAGCAATTCTGCCTGGTTTATCTCAATTTGAAAGGTAAGGTAAAGGATTCAAAATTTGAGGTAATCTTTAGATAGCATGCTTTATACATACTCTTTAATTTAAGAAAATGTTATTTTACAAAAATACTTTATATTTTGACTTAAATTACTGGTTTACCTGTTGTGTGACAAAATTTAAACTAGATGATAAGCACCTTTTTTTTTTTTTTTTTTTTTTTTTTTTGGTTTTTGGGCCACACCCGGTGACGCTCAGGGGTTACTCCTGGCTATGCGCTCTGAAGTCGCTCCTGGCTTGGGGGACCATATGGGACGCCGGGGGATCGAACCGCGGTCCGTCTCCTAGGTTAGCGCAGGTAAGGCAGGCACCTTACCTCGAGCGCCACCGCCCGGCCCCACCTTTTAACCTTCTTTGTAAAGGGTATTTTACAACTTTAAATACCTTCTTATAGCTTCTCATCTATATATTAAGCGTGATTTAGAATATTTTCTTCTATTGTTAGAACTATAAAAACAATAAGAATTCTATATATTGAATTTTAATCACAGTGAAATAAAAATGATTTTTAATTTTGTTTTGTTTGATGTGACATAAAATAACTAATAACTTAACTCTAATATTAACATAAAGGTAACAATTTGAGAAGAAGTAACTAGACAAAAAAGAGAAGAATGATATGATAAAATCTTTACAAGAAATGGAATTAGAGACAAAGTCTAATGAATGAAAATATGAGACTTTGCCTCATTATCACTAAAGCACATATTTATATTTTATTAGTTTTATTAATAATTTTATTATGACCAAAGTGGATTACAAATCTTTCACAGTAATATTTTAGGTACATAGTGGCATTGAATTCCTCCACCAGTGTTTTCCTAACTCCAACCCTGTTCCCAGCATGCTCCCTTATCCTTTTTTGCCCCCCAGGTTGCTAGTATAAGTGGTTCCTTCTGTGTCTACTTTGTTGTAGAATAGTTATTGATTCTGTTGTCATTGGCTTTGAATTTGGTGTTTAAGACAGATCTTTTATTTTTTTACTCAATGTTCATACAACTGTTCTGTCTTGATACCATCCATATTTTTTCCCTCAAGTTATGAGGAAGAACAAGATTATTCAAGTTACGTGGTTCTGTTTGAAGGGAAAGAAAAAAGAAAAAGAAAAGAAAAGAAAACAAAATAAAAAGCAAACAAATAAGAAAAATTTTATAAAGCACATTATAAAAAATCAGGAAAGGGTCCATTAGAGGTGATAAAGAAGAAAAACATCACAAAAAATAAAAATTAAAATAAAAATTAAGAGAAAAATAAAGAGCAGACAAACAGAAATACAAAACAAAACAGAAACAAAAAAACTATGATAACAAAAAATAACCAAAAAGCGCCACCGCAATACAGACAACAACCAAGCAATAATCACGAGCCCTAAATAAAAAGAAAAATAAAAAAAAAAGAAATAAAAATTGTGCTTCCACCCCCCGTCTTGTGCAAAGCACAGTAAATATTGGGAAGATTAGAAAGGGAATTCCCTTGGCCTAAGAGATATAGGGTTTCTCCTCTCTTGAAGTATACAGTCATAGGAATAACTACAGGCTCTGTGCATGCTCTTTTACTCTCCCTTAGGTCTTTAAGTGGTATCTGGAAAATTTCTGCTCAGTCATGGATGATAAAATCAAGCTCTGTAACTAGAGATCTTGGTATTTGCACAGGTCATAGGATGAAACCTAAGATCGAGTTTTTCTTTATGGTTTTAGAAGTTCTGTTCTAACACTGTTGTTTTAATCAGTCTTTTGTAATTGGTGGTCTTGGTTTTACACCCATCCTAGGATGAAGCCTAGGATAGAGTCTTTCATTATGTTTCCAGTTTTCTGTTCAATTGCAGTTGTCTCCATCAGACCTCTGGAATTAGAGTTCTTGGTTGGTGTACAGATCATAGGACAAAGCCTAGGCTAGTGTTTTCCTTATTGGTCCCAGTACAAGTACTGCCCAGTCATGGTCGCTAGTCAGTCTTCTGTAGTCAGCAAT
The DNA here is from genome assembly GCF_024139225.1 of Suncus etruscus. NCBI lineage: Eukaryota > Metazoa > Chordata > Mammalia > Eulipotyphla > Soricidae > Suncus > Suncus etruscus. The sequence goes on from NC_064852.1 coordinate 59,113,656, forward strand.
TCTGGTTTTAGCACAGATCAAAGGATGACATGCCTTCTGATTTCATCTTAACAATAGGTGATGAGATAAGACAACCTGCTCTTAGATCAAGTTGTTGCCATTTCCTCATTGTCAGGATGTCATATTAAAACTGGCACATGTTGGTGTCAGAGCTGTATTAAGAATGTCCCAGAGAGATTTTGGTTCCTGGAGCTGTTGTGGAAAACTGTGTCAGTTCTATGTCTAAGATCTGGGGATCAGTGTTGGATGGTCGCTGTCTAATCACATAGAGTCTAAGTTGGGGCCACATGACATATGTTCAAGGTGGGAGGCGCCACTGTAATATAAAATGTATGAGTTCTTATCCCTAGGAGATAAGAGCTTGTTTCTATATGTAAAATTTCCCCTTATTTATTATGCCTTTTCAGAAAGAAATTGTGCCAAATTATATTGCGGGTGCATTTATGGGTGAGAATGTCAGGCTCCATCATCTCTGTGTCCTGGATTTGACCTGAGCTTCTATCCCAGGCAAGACTTTTTCTTGTAGGTTTTTGAACCAAGCAGAACCAAAACAGGTGAAGTTAAGGAAGAGAAGAAAATAAAAACATGACATGTGTATATATATATATATATATATATATATACACATACATATATATAAACTGTATATATAAGTATGTATATATAAACTGTATATATATGTATGTGTGTAGAAACCTATATATAAAGGAAGAAATAAATAAAAATGAATTAAAATAATTAATAGAAAAAGTGATGTAGGAGACTACCTTACACTGTGGGGTAAACAGATTAAGAGATAGTATTATAGAGGTATTAAACATACAAAGGAAATATAAGCTTCACCATCATCTTTTGAGATATTCTTGTAGGGGTATATTTTCATTGCACAACCTGGACTAGTTGAGTTTGAGAATTGATATGTGGCATAAGAGCCTCAGGTAGAGTTCTTGCACTAGGGATCCTTCTGGAGCTGAAGCTGATTTCAAGCAATAGTCCATATAGGGGAGAGGGATGAGAAGGAGGGACATAGAGCATGAGTCAGCAGTAGTATTGGTTGTAGTAGCTTCCTGCTTGGGGGATGAGATGTGAGGCTGAGAGGATGTCCTTTTGCTTGGGAGCTGGGTTAAGGCCTATTGGGGCAGGAGGTGGGTCTTGATACCTAATGAGTTAAGAACTGAGGGTTATGAGCATTAATTAGGAGGAATATTGGATTGGGATTGGGGGATAGTATATAGGAGAGGCTAAATACACTATAGGCATAAATTGTTTAAAATTTAGGTTTGGCACAGAGGATAGTCCTCTGTCTATGTACTTATGCCCACACAAAGACATACATTAGTGATCTTTTTCTAAGTTGTTGTTAGAGGTTTGACCCTAATAGGATGTGTCTGAACTCTTAAGGACTGGTTGAATTAAGTTAAATAATTAGCTTAGGTACATTTTAGGAAAGAGAGAAAGGGAGAACAAGAGATAAAAGAGAATAAACAATAATTAAATATAGTAAAAATAAATTAAATAAGAAAATTAAGTAAGTCAAATAAAAGAGATTGGGCTGATGCATTGGAGTTGGAAGGTTTTCCTAGTGTCTAGGCATTTCATCAGTGATGGGGTTGGGCCTTGCTAAATGAAGATTTTAGGGTTAGATAATGGTTGGAGCATTTTAGGATACACTTGGCTTTCGAGTCTCGAGTACTAGCAATGTGGTAGTGAGGTCTACCTATGTGGGTGGCTGCCCTATATAGTATTGTACTCTGCATTTTATGTACCAAATTTCCTTTCCTTAAGAGAAACTAACAGTGTGGGTTGTATTTGACCTAGATTGAATTAATGATAATAAAGAAGAAGAGGTAGAAGAAAGAGGAGAAGGAAAGATATAAGGGAGAGAGAGAAATGTTAATTTGCCAAACAGTGTTCATCGAGAAGGTCCTGTAGCATAAGTCTGTGGTTCATAGTTGACTATTTCAGTGGTCTGAATAAGCATATGCTTCAGGTCCTAATAGAGGACATAAACCAAAGGAAAAGGGTTATATTTAAGTGTTTTATCAAGACATTACCGTTACAAACTGAATATGGTATGACTGAGCACCACGGTGTAAAGTTAGGGAGTCCACCATTTGTATACAAGAATCCCTGTGGACAAAGAAGCTAGAAGGTTATTTCATACCTAGTAAGATTAAGGCATTAATACATATTGTTAGGAATCACTACAGCTGGAGTCTCTGGCTTCCAATCATATTCTTCACCTGTATCTGTGCATAAGTTTCCTAAGACATTATTATTGGCCTTTGTAGTTAAAGGCTGATTACATATCTGTTCTATCTAAACCGTTGTTTCCATTGTTGCTGGTTTCTTTATGGCATAATGGATAGTCGAGTCTTTGCGTTCTTCCTCTTCCACTTGATTTGAACTCTTCTCCGTGCTAAATGCTGGCAACTAAGGTGCTTAGAGTTTCTACCCTATTAGGCCGTTGTGTTTGTTCTTGGAGTATGCTTATATGGTGTATAGACTAAATACCTCAGAGAAGTGCTATCATTCTGTATCTATCATTTTTCTTTTGTCTTACTTCATTTAACAAAATATTTTCTAGATCCATCTATGTTGCTGCAAAATCTATGATTGTATCATTTCTAACAGCTATGTAGTATTCCATTGTGTATAAATACCACATCTTCATGATCCACTCATCTGTTGTTGGGCATGGAGGTTGGTTTCAATTTTGACTATTGTACTGAGTGCTGTGATAAATAGTGGAGTGCACACATACTTTGGAATGAATGTCCTTCGAACTTGGGGATAGATATCCAGGAGAGCAGTTGCTGGGTCATATGGCAGCTCAATTCTGAGTTTACTGAGCACTTTCCACACTGTTTTCCATAGAGGTTGGACCAGGCAGCATTCCAACCAGCAGTGGATGAGAGTTTCTTTCTGTTGGCACATCCATGCCAACAGGGCTTGGTCCCATTATTTTTAATGTGAGCCATCCTCACTGGTGTAAGGCAGTACCTCATTGTTGTCCTGATTTGGATTTCTCTAATGATGAGTGATGGTAATCATGTTTGTATGTGTCCATTGGCCACTATTTGGTCTTTCTCAGAGAAGTGTCTATTCATTTCTTCTCCCTGTTTTTCTATGGCTTTATTAGATTTTTTGGAGCTCACCTTTTGAGTGCTTTGTATATCCTAGTTATCAGCCCTTGATCTGATGTGTCAAATGCAAAAATGTTTTCCCATTCCATTAACTGTCTTCTAGTATTAACGAGGGTTTCTTTCACCAGGCAGAAACTTTTTAGTTTGATGTAGTCCCATTTATTTAGATTTGATGCTAAAGTTATTGCAATTGGCATTCTATCCTTGAAGACTATTTTTGACATATAGGTCTTGGAGTGCTCTGCCCATATTTTTTCTCAATAAACTTTATAGATTCGGGTCTAATTTCAAAGTCTTTATATTGAGTTGACTTTTGTGTAAGGTGTGAGGTATGGATCAATTTTAATTTTTTACAGGTGGTTATTCAGTTGTTCCAACACCATTTTTCGAAGAGACTGTCTTTGTTCCATTTCAAGTTCTTGGCTCTTTTGTCAAATATTAGTTGAGTGTGTATTTAGGGGATTATCTCTGGATATTCTGTTCTAATCCACTGGAATGAGACTCTGTCTTTTTTCCAGTACTATGCTGTTTTGATCACTATGGCTTTATAATAAAGCTTCAGGTTAGGTAAAGATATTCCACCCAGCTTCTTGTTTCTCAAGAAAAACAAGATTTGATTGGTTAGCCTGGGTCTTTTGTGGTCCCATATTAATTTTATAATTGATTGTTCTAAGTCCTTAAAGAATGAAGCCTGAATATTGATAGGGATTGCATTGAATCTATATAGAAGTTTAGGTAAGATCATCATTTTGACGATGTTGATTCTACCTACCCATGAGCATGGGATGTTCTTCCATTTCTTTAGATCCTATTCAATTTCTTTCTAAAGGGTCTTGAAGTTTTCATGGTATAGGTCGTTCACCTCACTTGTAGGGTTGATATCTAGGTACATGATATTTTTGGATACTATTTTAAATAGAATTGTCTCCTTAATCTCTTTCTCCTCTACTTCGTTATTTGTATAGAGGAACACTACTGTCTTTTGTGTACTGACTTTGTAGCAGGCCACTTTGTTTTATTGGTTAATTGTTTCTAAGAGTTTTACTGTGGACTCTTTATGGTTTTCAACATATAGCATCATATTGTCTGTCAGACAGCCTGCCTGCCACCTTCCCCAGCCGGAAATGGCGAGTGATATATTTCATTATTATAGGAAATAAGCAACTAATATCTTATATTTGTTTCTGAGATTCTCTTTTTAATTTTATTTAAACTTTAAGAAATATTTTCAACTGATTCTATTTTTTTAAAATATGGAATGCTTCACGAATTCTCATGTCATCCTTGCACAGGGGCCAGGATAATTTCTGTATCTTTCCAATTTTAGTATATGTGCTGCCAAAGCAAGCACAACTGAGTCTATTTTTAATTTAAAAATATATAAATGTTTTCCAAATTGATATAATCTAGTTTTGTTCATTCCCTTTTGTGATTAATAATTTTAGTAGTCAAATATTAGGTATTTTTTGACTAAATTGTCTGTTTAATCAAGATAGATCTTGCTATAATTAGTTTTAGTAGCTTAGCTAAAAATCAAGTCATATTATTATGATTACACTGGTTTTTCATAATTTATACACAGTTTTATCAAATTATATTTAAAATAGAATTGATTAGATGGCAATCATAATGATTCTAATTGTTAATCACTCCTTGGCCTGCATTTTCTATTATCATCCTGGAGATCTATCAGTTTAAATATTCTAATGCAACTTCCTAACAAGTACAAGTTTACATAGAAATAGTTGTCTACACTAAACTCAATTTTACCTATTTAATTAGAAGTTAGAATAAAATATGATTAAAATACCTCTAAATTTCAATTTTTGGTCCAGTTTTGAAAAATCTACAACAATGATAATCATAGTCAAGTATTTTATAAATAGAGTCAAACACAAATATGTTCTTTTTAAATTATTGCATAAGAGAAAGAGCATTTGGCATCCTATTAAAACAGTATAAAAAAGCAACAAAACTTATTTTCTCATCAAACAAGAATCCTTACTGATAGTGGGATGCATGGTGCAGTAGGTAATTACACTTAAAGATAGTCACATGCTACTTCCACAAAGCCTGTTTTATCATTAGTCATCCTTCTCAGGACTATAATTACTATCAGAAACCAATGGCATACATCCTTCCACTATAATTAAAGACTAAAAGATAAATGTATCTAATATTATAATGAAGAAAGATTCTAGAGTTTATCCAATGGTAGGACTAGATGTTTATTCGTTACAGGTTCATACTAAATGGACTGTGACTATTGAGAAATACTATGCTGATTATATTCCTTAAGGCTTTATGGGAGAAGAGGTTTTAGGTTTTCAAAGTTTTTTCTTTCTTGAAGAATAAATCGTTCAATTTATTTTCGTCACACAGTTTATCTAAGTTTAATCAGACGCTGTTCTTTGTTGGATTTTTATTTTGTGCTAGGAAACTTTGTTCATTTATTCATTTTTCTTCTACCCTTCCTTTCATTCCTGTTTCAATGACTGGAGTGTTTTACACATCAGTTTCTGTGCTTGCACATGTTCTTGCAAAGAGTGCAAACATTTATTTTTGATGCTTGCAGATATGACTGTAGTGCTCACTAGGGATCATATTCTTGGATCTAGTGCTCATATATTTTTAATTATGGTGTTCTTACATATGTGGTACAAAGAAGTTTGAGCAACAAAGCTGCCCCTCGGCAGGTTTTGGTGCTCGAAGGCAGTACAGAAGCCTGCAAAGCAGCTGCCTCAAGAACATGAGTCAGTCCTTTAACCCCTGACTATCTATTTAATTATTTTTGAACCAAACATAGCTGTGCTCAGGGTTTACTCCAGGATCTGCATTTAGCTATCATGATTGAAACAACTATATGGGCATGAGGTGCTGTAGATCAAACATATCTCTATTTTTCTATTTGTATTTTTTAATTATTTAGATATTCATTTAAGATTTTGAGAAAAACTTAGAATTTCTTTCTTGGTGTAGGGGTGGAAGTGAAAACTGAGCTGGCTAAGAGTTGAATATTTTGAATAGTTATTTCAACAACTATTTTGAATAGTTTATTTAGAATTAAAAAACTAAGAGGCTGGAGCGATAATATGGAAGTAGGGCGTTTGCTTTGCAAGCAGAAGGACGGTGGTTCAAATCCTGGCATCCCATATAATTCCCTGAGCATGCCAGGAGCTATTTCTGAGTGTAGTAACCCCTAAGAGTTGCCAGGTGTGACCCAACCCCTCAAATTAATTATATGACAGATCTCATCACTTCCACCATATTTGATGTTAAACACCTTTATTTCTTTTTGTTTTGTTTTCAATCGTGTACATTAATACTATTGCTTGAAGTTATTTTGTTTGTTTTCCTTATTCAAACTGGATTTGTACTTATTTCATTTTCATAACTACTTGTATAAAGGTATTTTATATTGGTGGTAACTACTGTCTGTAATGTATATAAATATCATCAGTGCATATAAATATCATCAGTATGTCGTCTCATAGATTGAGAAGTTAAGCCCTCGAATGGATCATTAGGTTTATTCAAGGACTATTTAAAGTAATGCAGCATGTACAAATGAATTACTTTGAAAAATAACTGATGAAAATTTATTTATTACATTAATAAATATGTTGGTTAATTAGTATAAAATACTTTAAAAATCATCAGACATCATTTTAATTACATAAGCTGCACATTTTAAAATATTTTACTTAAAATACAGTTAACATTGTTAATCACATTAATTTTTTCATTCTCTATTAAATATCCATTGATTTCTTCCAAATAAAATTTATTCTGAATTTATAATCACAAGTGCATAACCTAACGATTTTGTGTGAGTGTGTTATCTCCATTAATTATCTCTGAGAAGGATAATCTCTTAGTCTTTTTTTGAAATAACTTTATTCCCTTCTCTTACATCATGTTTCATTGTTACTCAACTATTGTTCTAAGGATAGTGATGTGAATGTACCTGGGCCTTTGTGAATCATTTTATTTCTTTATGTCCAGTAATAAATCATGTACAAAAGCAAGTGGAAAGGGTCACATTATAAAGGCATATATGAAACTATGAATATGACTTTGTATTTTAATAATTAATGTAACAAATCTATTTTTCTAATAACATATAAATAACTTATCATACATCTTCTATATCCTAAATTGGTGCTAATTAATAGCTACGTGATAGATATATGGCTCTTGCATAAACAAATGCTCAAAAATTTAACTTATACAAAATAATAAAGAAATCAAAACTTATAGAGTTTTTAGAATTAGAAAGCAACAAAAATACAAAGAAATGAAACATAAAATAAAAATAGGAAATACCTTAAAGAGATTTCAAGTGGTGAAAATCCAGCATAGTCTTAAACATATGAACGTTTTTAACAATGATGGCACAGTGATTTATAATAAATTAGATTGACAAAATGTAAAGATTAATGACATTGGGGCCAGAGCAATAGCACAGCAGTAGGGTATTTGCCTTGCACAGGGCTGACCCAGGATGGACCTCATTTTGATTGCTGGTGTCCCATATAGACCCCCAAGCCAGGAGCGATTTCTGAGTGCATAGCCAGGAGTAACCCCTGAGCATCACCACCTGTGGCCCAAAAACAAACAACAACAACAAAAAAGATTAATGACATCAGGTGTCAAAGAGTAGAAGACAATACTATTGATTGTAGAGTGAATTGACTTACTAACTTCAAAGACACATTTGATTGTGTTTCTCAAAAATTTAGATGTTTAGCAGTTTCATTAACTGATTAATTTTACTTCTAAAAATTAGTTTAATAGATGTTCAACTTATTGTTAAGCATGTCTGTGGGCATAAAATCTGGAACTTTGTATGTATATGTAAAGTATTGCAAACAAATTAGTGTCCATTCGTAGGAAAATAATTTATGTGCGATCAATAAAGCAGATATTCACCAATAATTAAAAATAAGAAAGTGATCTGTACTAAAAATAAATTGGAAAACAAAAATTCGGTTAATATTGTTCTTTATTTTTTAAGTCATTAAAATACCTACATATTTTAAGCAAAATACAATTATATTTTTTTGGAGGGAGCCATATTTGTTGACGCCTTACCCCTAGTGCATCACTCTGGCCCCCAAAGTAAATAATCTTTAATACTGTGTGTCAGATAACCACTGGAATTTCCAACTAGGTATTTCGAAAGAAACTTACACATTTCTATTTTTCACTTTTATCTTTACAACTAGCATTCATTATTTCTACACTTGCTAATGAAACTTAATATCAACAATATATTAATTCCATAATTTAGTGATACTAGATATAATAATATAATAAATATAATATAATAATGTAACACAACAGATTATATCATAACATAACATAATAACTTATAAAAATCATTTAAAAATGTTTTTTATTTTGATTTTTGCACTAAACCTGAAAGTGAGAACTTACTGTGGCTGTCTCAGGAATCCTTTTTAAGTACCTGTGATGGACCATATGCAAGGGTCGATATAAAACCTAGGTCCCTAGCACATAAGTCAAGAACTTTACACATATACTACTATTCTGACTTCAAAAGAAACTTTTTCTTTCGCCTTTGCATTTTTTGGGTCACACTAATTGATGTTTTGGACTTATGCCTAGATTTGTTCTTTTTTATATTTTTTAATTTTTTATTAATAATTTTTATCTTTTTTATTTAACCAACTTTATTACATATATTATTGTATTTGGGTTTCAGTCATGTAGAGAACACCACCCATCACCAGTGCAACATTCCCATCACCAGTGTCCCAAATCTCCCTCCTCCCCACCCAACCCCCGCCTGTATTCTAGACAGGCTTTCTATTTCCCTCATACATTCTTATTATTTGGATAGTTCAAAATGTAGTTATTTCTCTAGCTAAACTCACCCCTGTTTGCGGTGAGCTTCATGAGGTGAGCTGTAACTTCCAGCTCTTTTCTCTTTTGTGTCTGAAAATTATTGCAAGAATGTCTTTCATTTTTCTTAAAACCATAGATGAGTGAGACCATTCTGCTTCTTTCTCTTTCTCTCTGACTTATTTCACTCAGCATAATAGAGTCCATGTACATCCATGTATAGGAAAATTTCATGACTTTATGTCTCCTGACAGCTGCATAATATTCCATTGTGTATATGTACCACAGTTTCTTTAGCCATTCATCTGCCGTCTAGTTCAACCTTTATGGAAAGCAATATGGAGATTCCTCCAAAAACTGGAAATCAAGCTTCCATATGACCCAGCTATACCACTCCTAGGAATATACCCTAGGAACACAAAAATACAATACAAAAATCCCTTCCTTACACTTATATTCATTTCAGCACTATTTGCCATAACAAGACTCTGGAAACATCCAAAATACCCTTCAACAAATGAATGGCTAAAGAAACTGTGGTACATATTCATAATTTTTAATTTGACCAAAGTGGTTTACAAATAATTCACAGTAGTATTTCAGATACATTGTGACAGTGAATCATGGGCATTCCCACCACCAATGTCGTACTCCCTTCACCCCTTTTCCCAGCCTGCATCCATATCGCCCTTCCTTTGCCTCCCGGGCTGCCAGTACAAGTGGTCCCTTCTGTGTCTAGCCTGTTCATAGAGAATTTTCCTGGTAGCACACTGGAGATCATATGCCATGTTTAACGCAAAGAAAGATTTTGTGCATTTAGAATCCAACCTATACATTGGGTCCTAGCCAAACATATAAACTGATGCAAAATGTCTCCAGCCCTAATTTTATATAAATTTGGTGTCACACTTTTGTCTGAAGTTAAACAACAAAACCATGAAGCTTAATTAATATATGCATAATCATAAAAATTTTCCATAGTTTCCTGGGAGAAATAATAAAGTACAGTATTATTAGAAAGCAATATTATTCATAGAGTAATTCAAATAACTTAGTAATTTGAATCATTGTGTTATCTTTAAGCATTATGCATAAAATAGATTAATGCGTATCATAGTAGATAATTAGCATTTTATGCTGCTTTATTTCAACCATGTATGCTACTTTATTGCGGTGCTTTCAAGTTTTCCTTGTCAATATAAGTTTTATAATCATCTGAAAACTTAAAAAATGGCAGATACAGCAAGTTATGATAAACACTTTATAACTTTCCTCTTCTATTGATCTTTGTCTTTCATTATCATAGTGGGAAAGGTAATCACAAATAAACAATATATAATTGCAATGCATAGAGCTTTATTTTAAAATCAATTGTTAATGAAAAGTAAAAAATTAACATCATTTTTATTTCAAAATTGCAATTGTTTCTAAGTTGACCTTTTATATTATCATCTGGTAAAATATTATTTCAATAAGTTAACTATCCTTCAATGACTTTTTTTATTTTGGTTTTTGGGTCACACCCAGTGATGCTCATGGGTTACTCCCGGTACTCAGTAACCGCTCCTGGTTTGCGGGACCATATGGGATGCTGGGGGATTGAAACGCGGTCTGTCCTAGGCTAGTGAGTACTAGGCAGATGCCTTACTGCTTGTGCCACTGCTCTGGCCCCCAAATATGCATGCCCTTCAGGGACATTGTTAAGCTGGATATAATCTATTTTCTTAGAAATACTACTAATATCAGGATAAAAAGCATTAAATAGTAATGATAAAAATATATCATACATATTCCTCATATATATTTATTGATTTTGTATGTTTTATAATAGATTCATTAAAGAGATATATCTATTTCAAAATTTCCCTATAAAGATCATCTAGTTACATTTCTTGACATGTCTTCTAGATTCTTTATGTTTATCACTGGTTAATTATCAAATGCCATAGCATAAAAAGGTCTTCTTGCTTCTGAATTACCTCATCAGTAACTATTGAATAACAAATCATAAAATTTAAGACTAACTGTTGAATTTTTAAACCTTGGCTTATAAACTTTTGGCAAACGAACATTTTGTTAAAATATAGGGCATTTTTGCTGGTGAATACAATTTTATATTTGAGAGTTTTTATGCTGATATAATTGGTTCCATTAACCATTATAATATAAATTGCATTCCCCTAAGGTCATTTTAGTTTTTACACATGGTTAAAGGCTTTCATTGGTTATATAAAATTGAGTGCTGTCAATGAATTTTACTATTGGGCAGGGATCTGCCCAGTACACAGTATTACTAAAAAGAGTGAAGAAAGAGAAAAATAATGTTAAAAAAAGAAAACACATAAATATTTAGTAGCAACTATGCATGTTTAAAATGGCTTTGCTCACATTAAATCCTTCAATTCCAATATCAATTTTAGCGATGATTTATTATTATTTCCTAAGAGTTAAAGAAATAGTCCACAGAAGTTAGATAATTTACTGAAAGTTATATGGCCGTTAAAGAATTAAATTGGTGATGGGTATGTTGCACTGGTGCAGGGGGTGTTCTTTATATGACTGAAACCACCTACAATCATGTATGTATCAAGGTGCTTAAATAAAGATATTTAAAAAGAAGAAATACCACATAAATAAAAGAATTAAATTAAAATTTTAAGTCAAACAATGTAGTCTCATAGGCTATATTCAGACCACTATTCTGCTACCATCACTTGTAGTAATCTTGCCAAAATAAGCTTTGGGGAACAAAAATGCAGTATGAACCACATAATGTTTTAATTATTGATAAAATATGTATGCAAAGGTAATGCCCAAATTTCTGTTGGTCAGTGATGTTACAAACAATGCTAATGCCAGTAGCAATCTCTCTCTTTATGTTTTTGATACTGTGAATTGCACTATTGTTAATGAAAGGATGTCATACATTTTACTTTATCATCTTTTAGCAGCCAGTTCTTCTCTAGAGTGATCACTTACAACTATCATTGTCATAATAAACACATTTATTCCACCTGCACTCACTGCTTTTTGAGGCAAGTTTCCTAAAATAGACTCGTCGTCCTGACTCTTGTCTCTACTGCTTCTGATATTACCATACTATTTTATTATTTTACACCATGGTCTACAAATTATTGAAATTAATCTATGTCTATCCTTCTCTCTTCGACTTATTTCACTTAGCATAAAAATCTTCATGTCTAACCATGTATAAACAAATTTCACGATTTCATTTTTTCCTAACAGTTGCACAGTATTCCATTGTGTAGATTTATCAAAGGATTTTTGTTTGTTTTTTAGTTGTAGTTCTTGGGCCAAACCAGGTGACGCTCAGGGATTACTCCAGGCTATGTGTTCAGAAATTGCTCCTGGATTGGGGGACCATATGGGACGCTGGGGGATCGAACCTAGTCTGTCCTAGGTCAGCTGCATGCAAGGCAAATACCCTACTGCTGTGCCACCACTCCAGCCCAAATTACTACAGTTTCTTTAGCTACTTAGCTGTAGTACGTCACATGGATTGTTTTCAGATTTTGTAAATTTATTGTAAATAGTGCTTCTATGAACATGGGAATGTATATTGCACTTTTTGTATTATGTTTTTGTGCTCCTAGAGTTATCCCTAGAATTAGTATTGCTGGATCATATGAAAGCTCAATTATCAGGTTTTATTGAGGAAAACCATATTGTTTTACAGAAAGGCTGGACTACTTGGCATCCCACCAACAATGAATGAGAGTCCCTTTCTTCATGAATCCATGCTAGCACTGGTTGTTCTTGTTTGTTTGTTTTCTTTGCTTTGTGATGTGTGCTAATCTCTGTCATGGGAGATGATATCTCAAAGTTGTTTTGATTTGCAACTTCCTGATGACTAGTGATGAGCATTTTTCATTTTCCTTTTGGCCATTTGTCTCCTCTTTGAGGAAGTTTCAGTTCACTTCTCCTCCCCAGTTTTGGATGGGTTTAGATTTTTTTTTCTTGTAAAGCTCAATCAGTGCTTGGTATATCTTAATACTTTATCCCTATGTCCCACACTCCTTATGTAGTGAATATTGGGTGAAAAGTTTCTCCCATTTGGTGTATAGTTTTGTATCCTATCACTGTTTTCTTTGGAGTGCAGATGCTTCTCAGTTTAATGTAGTCCCATTTGTTTATATTTGCTTCCACTTGTTTGGACACTGGTGTTTCCTCCTTAAAAATGCCTTTACTTTCAATGTCTTAGAGTGTTATGCCTATGTTTTCCTTTATGCACCTTATGATTTCAGGTCTGATATCAAAATCTTTAATCCATTTTGATTTGACCTTTGTGCAAGTTGTTATGGAGAGGTAAGAGTTCATGGTTTTTATTCTATGTAGTTGACCAGTTATCACAACACCAATTATTGAAGAGGATTACCTTGCTCCATTTTGTATTTCTTGCCCCTTTATCAAATATTTAGTGATTGCATGACTAGAGTCAGTCTTTGAATACTCATATTCCACTGATCTGAGGGTCTGTCTTTATTTTAATACCATGTTGCTTTAATAACTTTTGCTTTATAGTACAATTTAAAAGTGAAAGAAAGTGATACATCTCATCTTTTTTTTAAAGACTGCTTTGACTATAGATGGGCATATATTGTTCCAACTAAATTTCAGGATTGTTTGTTTACTTCTTTGAAAAATTCATGGGTATGCTCATAAGAATTTTTTTAAATATATACAATGTTTTGGAAAGTACTCCCATTTTAATGATGTTAATCCTTTGAAACCATGAGCAGGTATATGTCTCTATTTCCTTTTGTCCTCTTCTTTCTTGAACCATTTTTTAGGTTTTTCACTTCCGTAGTTGACGCCAAACTACTTGAATTTCTGACGCACAATTGTGCATCTGATTGCATTTTTAATGTCTATTTCTTCTTTTCCATTATTTTTATATAAAAAGCCTTGAACTATAACATGTTATTTTTTAGCCTGCCATTTTACTATACAAATCTATTGCTTCTAGAAGATTTTTTGGTAGAGTCCTTATGATTTTCAAAAATAAAGTGTCATGTCATTTGAAAACAGTGAGCGCTTGAATTCTTTTTTTTTTTTTTTCCTGAATGCTTTGCCAGGTATTTGCAGTACTCCGTTGAATAGAAGTGTTTTGAAGGGGCAGCTTGTCCTGTGTCAGATCTTAGAGTAAAGGCTTTACTTTTTCCCTATTGATTATAATATTTGCCTTGGGCTTGTGGTAAATGGCCTTGACCATACAGATAAACGTTCCTTCTATTCCCACATTGTTGAGAATTTTTATCATAAAAGGGTGTTGGACATTGTTAAATAATCATACAATTTTTCTTTTTTCTTTTTTTTTTGATATGGTGTATGATATTGATCGACTTGCATATGTTTAAACCATCTTTGCATCTCTGAAATGAATCCTACTTATTCATAATGTGTGTCCTTCTTGATAAGCCATTGGATTTTGTTTGCTAGTATTTTGTTGAGGGTATTTGTAGATGTGTTCATCAAGGATATTGGCCTGTAGCGCTCGCTCTCTCTCTCTCTCTCTCTCTTTCTCTCTCTCTCTCTTTTCTCATGTGGCATCTGTGGCATCTCTCCTGCTTTTAGTATAAAATACTTAATTGTAATGATAATATTACTGGATTTTCAATAATCACAATTTAGTATTAATTGAACTTCTGTGTTGTCCTATATATTTTTCTACCAATTATGAATATAAAGTTAAAAGAGAAAATACGCAGGTTTGTATAGAAGGACTGAATGGGGTGTAGCAAGGGTTATCAGACATCATTGTTCATTGCCAACTCAGTAACATATTGTCCTCTTCTCCCAACTGCCATATCATAATCTTTGGAAGCCATGATATTCACTTTGAAAATAAATTTAAAATGGCAGTGACAGTAATTCTAATATATATTACAACCCCTCCATGTCTGAACCCTGCTCTAGTTCAAATCATGCTCCAGGACACACACAAGAGAATTTTTAATTAAAATGATGTTATTTCACTTCCTGCTTATATCTCCTTAATGAGTAAATATAATGAAAAAAAAAGAAAGAAATGCAGTGTATTTAATTGACATTGGAATAAAACTTACACTGCTTTTTGAACCCAATAAACTTTAATAATCCTAACTTGTTCTATTGCCATCTCCACCCCCAACTTGGCCTCCCTTTGTATCTACTTATTTCTTCTTATATTGTTTTCTTTCATGTTCTCTAATTACTCTCCCACACCTTGTTGACTCAGGCTTTTTGCCCTTTTCTATTCTTTTGTTTAGAATGTTCTACCTAAGCTCTTGAAATTCTTGGCTAAATTCTTTAAGCAACATCAACTCCTCAAGGATAACTTCTGTGACTAGCTTTTTAAATGAGGCTGCTATGTTACTTCTTTTCATATCACCCTGTTAATTTCCTTGAGAGCATTTGCCAGTGTCTAAAATCTATACTTCTTACTTCCATATATGGCTCCCAAAGAATCTCAAAGATTCCATAAAGTAGGTTCTCATTATATACTAGCTGATTATATTGAATTGGTGGTGAATTGTATGTAAAAGGATATTATGTACTACTAACACTGTAGTGGATGCAATTTTTTTCACATCTTAGAGAAAATAGACTAGAGGAATGTAAAAGTTCACTTCTTTATTTCTATTAATGTTACATAACCCACAATATCTAACAAAAAGATAAGATAATGGAACAAATGGTATTAATATAAATAATATTACCTATGTAATCTTCATACGGTTTTATCCTTTAATTAAAATGCATATTAAATTTGATAGTCTTTACATTTAATGACATATCCATAAGAAATGAGAAAAATAGATTTACAAAAAAAGAAAGGAATATACTTCTTAATATAGAAATCGAAAATTTATATAAACTTCACTTATAAAATCATTAGTCAGATTAACTAAAAATTAAAAAAAATATTAACTAAAATATATATTTTGCTCTGGCTGTCAAATTGCATGATTAAACATCTTTGTAATTTAAATACTTGCACATAATTTATTATAGTAAATCTACAGTGCCTATTGAAATATATTTGATTAAATGTGAACATATCTTTTGCAGTGAAAAGAATTAAATATACAGCCTATATAGAAGTTTTGGGGTCAGAGCCAAATGCTTTGCAGTTTAAGAACATGAATTTGATGTTCTGCACCACATGATCACCACAAATTTTAGTGTTAATGGCCAGAATACAGTCAGGCGTGGCCCCAGCACTTTCGTTCCTAGAACAAGAACAGATCACCTGGCCAACCATTGGCTTTTCCAGTCGAGTATTAAATTCCACTTAGTGGATTGGGAACTCTCAAAATACTCCTCATAGTCTTCTTCCAAATCAGTAATATAATGTATTTTGCACAGAGGTAATATTTATTTTTTAACTTTCCTTTCATTTTAAAGAAACTTTATCTTATTCAAGAAACCTTTAAAATCACTAAAACAGTTTATAAACTAACAAAGAAATAACCAATAATGTAAAGTTTTATTTTTAATTTGAGCTGAGTCTTGTGTTTAAAATAATCACCTATAACTTAATTGAGATTTAGCAATTTTTAAGGATGAGGTCATAAAATGTATGTATTTTTTCCTTTCACAGTTCTTATATCATTTTCACCTCCTTCCCTGAGGTTCCATGTCATAAATCACTGCTAGGTATAATTATATAAGGAGCATAAAAATTTTTTTCAAATAACTCCAGGAGTGAATCATGATGTTATTTTTAACAGCTATGAACTTATCTGATTTAAAGAGCAAATTATTTAATGAATGCAAAAACTTAGAAATAGCAATGAAATTACCAAATTCATCATTTAATGGCAAAAGGTAAAAACTACAAATAAATGCATAATTCAATATTAAATGTAATGAGAATCAAGTATTTAAGAATACCTAAAAAATCTAATATGTTTTTACAAATGCATTGCTGTAGGATAGGTTTTCTAATTGCTTTTAAAGACGTTTTTTTTTAAAAAAAAATGTTCTTCCTAAAAACTTATTGAAGTATATAGTAACTTTGATTAATGTTGTAGTATGCAAATTGCTGTTTATCTAAGCTGCTAGAAAGTTATATACCAGAACTTTCTTCCCAGTTCCAGCTTAATTAAACATACTAACTATTGTTCATTCTAAGTCATAAACATTTTCTTCTATACTAGGGATAGATTTCACTTCCCAGACATCTTTTGAACTCAGATTTCATCATTATATGTTTTTCTAGTTTGGGGCCACACCAAACAGCAGTCAAGGTTTACAGCTAGCTCGGTGCTCAGGGATCCTAATTCTGTATTATCTCTCTGGACCTTCATTATTTCAATAAAGTATAATTCTCCTCTAAGTTCTTGCACTTAATACTGTCTCTTCAATCTCAACATTTTCTATTTTTATAACTGAACTTTTTGATTTTTTTCTCTTCTCCTTTTTTAACAATTCCTGCCATTTTCTTTTATTTTCCTTTTGAATATTACTTCAATTCTGTTATTCTCCCTTTTTTACATTACTGCTCTCAGAGTATTTCCCTTCATAAAGTATGCAAATTATAAAAAATATCTTTCTTTGAATCTGCCCTTACTTTTTAATATTTATATTAGAGTTATGAAGCATTTTCACAAAGCTGAAATTAATAAGGCTTGCTATTAGTCATGTTCATGTGTAAAGAGCTAGAAATATCTTGGATCTTATTGAGGTGTTATCTCTTGCTACTAGTCTAAGTCTGCTCCTTCTATGAAGAGGTTGAATTTTATGTATTTTAATAGTCATCTCCCATAATTGAATCTCTGGCATGGCATCCAGAAAAGACTTAGAACTCACCAAATTTATTAACTGAATAGCTCCAGTAAGTTTTTATTGTTTCAGTTTTGCAGTTATTATTGAAAATAGTAGTTAAAATGACAACAAATAATTATATCTCACATTAGATTCTCTAACTATTTAGACAAACACATTTGTGGGGTCACATGGCATTCTGTAAATAATATTAGTATCTGTCCTTTACTAGATGAGCAAATGATATGTATCTTATATGTCTATGATAAAAAAGGCAGCATAAAGCAAAACTATACCAACATATTAGATTCTTTAAGATATTATATCACAATTATTACTTTCATATATTTATAGCTTGAACACTCATCTTTCATGTGTTCATTTATACCGGAGATTCTGAATCTTATGAATAATATTTCTGGATTCTTTCTTTCATAATACAGTGCTTTTCTTTTTCTTCCCTCCTGACTAATATTAAAATATCACATACAACTTCAAAGTGTTAAAGTGTTAATCTTAGAATGCAATTTTGTAACTATCACTTTTATATATCAAGTTTCTTATTCTACTCATTTTTTGGAAGCTTGTGTTAGAATATATCAAAATTAAGATAGGGCTGAAATAATTTACATTTATATACTTGATTATTTTCAATGTAAGCAAACTTCAGTCTTAGTTAACAAATTAAGTGGCTAAGTCAAATCTAAAGTATATTGACTAATTGCTATATAATAGATGTGCAAGAATTCAAGACTAAACAGAAATAATGATACAAATGGTTTTTCTAAAAAAATTTAGGATACAGTAGTAAAAACAAACAGAAACTAAATGATATTACACACTTTTATGTGATTGGGTAAAGCATGATCATAAAGAGAAGGATAATTCTCAATAGAAGGATAACTGGTAGCAGTGGATACTGTTAGTTTTCCTTCCTTTAATTTTCATTTCTTAAATAAAGTTGTGAATTAATAATATTTCTATATTAATAATCATGAGAAAATACAAGGATTTGTTATGTTATGTATTTATATATTGCCTGTTATTTCACTCTTCAATGAGGAAAATATTGTAAAGAAGAGTTTATCCATATTGAACTTGAATAATAGAAAAGAAATCTGCCATTAATGAATGTGAAAGTTATTATAGAAGAAAAAATAAAGGGAATTTTAAGAACTTAATGGCTTAAGAAATGCATGCCAGGCCGGAGAGATAGCACAGCTGTGTTTGCCTTGCAAGCAACTGACCCAGGACCTAAGGTTGTTAGTTCAAATCCCGACATCCCATATGACCCCCCGTGCCTGCCAGGAGTTATTTCTGAGCAGATAGCCAAGAGTAACCCCTGAGTCCCACCGGGTGTGTCCCAAAAACCAAAAAAAAAAAAAAAAAAAAATTAAAAAAAAGAAAAAAGAAATGCATGCCACTTAAGTTTGTGTTCAGTGACAGCATATTTATTTAGAAAGATTTCTGCAAGGAAATTGTAAAAGATATTATTTTCTTAATGAAACCAGTAGTTATTATCAAAAATATTTGAGCAGATTATTTATATAGTTCAAATCGTGTAAGATAAATTTTAATAAAGTTATAAAAATAGTTTTAGATAGTTCTTTATTGAAATAATAAATACTCATGATCTATGACATTTCCTATTGTTTTAGTGGTCTATTTGTGAATATAAAATATTAATATATACATATTAGTTGGGGTTTTAACCATTTGTGCTCAGGACTGCACATGGCAGTGCATGGATTTTGAACATGCTGTGCCAGGAATTGAACTCGGGTTTTGCATGTGCAAAATGAGTGCTACTCATTTTGTGCTACTACCTGGTCTATACTTAATCTTTTCTCACATCTGACTTTAATGACATTTATATTTATTTATTTATTTATTTTTTGGTTTGGGGTCAGACCCGATGATGGTCAAGGGTTACTCCTGTCTCTGCATTCACAAATCGCCCCTGGAAGTCTTGGAGGACCATATGGGATGCAGGATTTTGAACCACAATTCGTCCTGGTCGGCTGCATGCAAGGCAAACACCCTACATTTGTGCTATC
Organism: Suncus etruscus; assembly: GCF_024139225.1. Classification (NCBI taxonomy): domain Eukaryota; kingdom Metazoa; phylum Chordata; class Mammalia; order Eulipotyphla; family Soricidae; genus Suncus; species Suncus etruscus. The sequence goes on from NC_064852.1 coordinate 59,133,496, forward strand.
TCTCCAGTCCCTGGCCTTAATGACTTTATCAAGACTTTTCTTTTTTTTTAAATCTCATAGTTCTATAGAGATTTCTCCAGTTGCAGGAGTTTAGGTCTGCATTCCGAAAAGTAAAACTAATTATTTTATCAATGTATTCATTCCTAGTATTAACCTGCATTGAATCAAGTATTAGAATGAAAGACTCAACTTTCTTAAATTGTTTTGGAAATTCTATAACCTGATCCTCCATTTTTGCTTTTGTTCTATCCTCTTACCCATTTTCCTCTACTTCATCTCATCAACATTATTCTCATTCTTGCTATCAATATATGCCTGGTATTTGCTCTTTTGTAAATTATACATAAATTTTCATTCTCTAAATTTTTTGCTGTAAAATTTAATAACTGAAAAAAGGGAATTAACTTTGTATGTTCCTTGTACCACAGTTAATTAATTGCTTCTTCTGCAAAATTTAGATAAGCTGAAAATTTACAAGAAGAATCAAGTTTTTACATATCCAAAAATGTAGGTTTGGATATATAATTCTAATTATACATAGCAAAATACATAATTTAATAAATCACATAATTAATTTATAAATATGGAGATGCTAAAACTTCTACGATAACAGTCTATTAAAATCTAAATTGCAATGTGAGGAAAAATATTTGAAATCTATCTAGTGTATATTTCCTTTTTTTAAGTAATAAATATTTAAGCATCAAGTTTAAAAAATTTTGCAATTGAATTTCTGCATAAAATGCACATCCCCTTCAGTGGTTTAAATATCCCACCACGGTTGTCTCACATTTCCCTCTTTCACATCCCCCACCTGTCTTTTATTCTCTTTTTTAAAATTAATATCTTTAATTAAACACTGTGATTACAAATATAATTGTAGTTGGGAAATTTTCCTATACATGGAGATACATGGAATCTATTCTGCTGAGTGAAATAAGTCAGAGGGTGAGAAGTAAATACAAAATAGTCTCACTCATCTGTGTTTTTTATATACCTTTATTTAAACACCTTGATTACAAACATGATTGTAGTTGGGTTTCAGTCATGTAAAAAACACCCCCCTTCACCAGTGTGACATTCAATTGAAAGACATTTTTGCAATAATTCTCAGAGACAAAAGAGAGGGGGGCTGTAAGGTCCAGCTCACAACATGAAGCTCATCACAAAGAGTGATGAGTGCTGTTAGAGAAATAATTACATTGAGAACTATCCTAACAATGTGAATGAATGAGGGAAGTAGAAAGCTTGTCTAGAGTACAGGCGGGGGTGGAATGGGGAGGAGGGAGATTTGGGACATTGGTGATGAGAATGTTGCACTGGTGAAGGTGGGTGTTCTTTGTAGTGTATATCTCTGGAGTACCCTCTGTCTATTTTACTGCTTCCTTGGCTTTAACATTGCTTGAGATTCTTCATTTTATTTTTTTAATAACTATATTTATCAATAACTGAAAACCAATTGTAATTACCCTATTTTTTATCCTAAAAAACAAGCATTTTTATTTCAATAGTTTTATCATTGCCTTCTATTAATGTTCTTCTATCCCATAACACATTTAAAATAATAGCCTTTTATTCCTCCTGATATTATCCTATGAAAGAACTTGACAATTTTTATTCTGGGAATCTTTTTATTTAGTCGAGGTCAAATATTTTTCTGAAGTTAATATCTTGCTTTTTTCTTAAAGCTGTTTTTACTTTTGCGTCCTGTTCTTTGACCTCAGAATAGCTCTCAAAAATACATTGTGTTTGGCTGTCTTTGGACTTTAAACTTGCTGCTGATTTTTCTTTATTGCTTCTCTTGCTCTTTGGAGACTCAAGTTCTTAGTTTTTCTTATAGATCTTATTAGACTTTTTAATGCATTTAACATAAGTAACAAATACCCAGTGGCACTTTTACTATTGCACTGCATGTGCTATATAAGAATCTTTCTATATATCTTAGTAATATATGTGCTTTAATGATAGCTAAATATGCTATTACCATAAAAAGTTAACACAATGAGAAAAACTCAATTATTCAGAGTATTTTTTTCCATTGGAGTTATTATTGAGCCATAATGAGAAGTGATTAAGAGCTACTGGTTCCTCTGTGTTTGAAATTTTTTCACAGTAGTGCTCAGGTACACAGTTGTTATAAAGTATTAAAAACCTGAGATTCCTATAACATGTCTTCAATCCTCTAAACTATATTTATGACTCCAATTTAATTAGTTTTTAAGATTTTTAAATTTTATTTTGTTTGGGGCCACTCCCAGTGATGCTCAGGGTTTACACTGACAAGGAATCACTTTTTGTCATAGTTGATGTGGATGATTTTAGGTGCCACAGATCAAACGCTGCTTGGAAACATGCAAGGCAAGTGTCTTTTCAGCTGTACTATCTCTCTGGACCCTTTATTTTAAATTTCTAACAAATATATTTATATTTTAATAAAATATTAATTTTCTAGTAACTATGTGTATTTGTTTGTCTGTTTGTTTTATTCTACAACCAGTAACGCAAGGCAAACTCCTGGCTCAGGGAGCACTTCTGGCAGGCACAAAGGACCATATGAAATGCAAAAGTTTGAACTTGCATTGGCCGTGTGAAAGACAAGTGACCTATCGACTGTACTAACATCCAAGCACACTTTGCATTATGCAAGCACACCTTAATTTTATTTCAAAGTTCTCTACTGGCCTGGATAGCAGTCTCCAGAAGCTCTTAATTCTAGCTAAGTATAATAGAACCAATGAGAGAAGATATGATTTCTAAAATAGTCATGTGAAAATTGAAGGCTTTAGTTGACAAGTAATAAAAATTCTGTCCACTGAATTTTTTCAGCCACTGGTACAAATTATACAAATTTTAAATAAGTAGTACTTGAAAAGGAGAATGGAGCCTTTCCTTGAGTACCCAATAATCAGATATGGATGGTGGCTAGAAATTTCTACTACAGTATTATATCATAGACTTCCACTTTGTTTTCTAACTTAAGTAGACTGAAACATTAGTCAATATATAATGAAGATATAAAAGGTATTATGAAAAAGGCATCTAAGATTTAACAAATAAAAATTTGTCAACTAAATAAAATTAATAAACATACTTTACTATAAAATTGATGCACTTATTTTTGGGCTCAATAAATTAACTTAAAAACAAAAATTATAAAGAAGACATATCTTGTTTAAAATAATGTTTTAAACCCTATTTTAAATGGGGCTGATGACACCCTTGGGGCCTCAAGATATTTTTAGGGAATCAGAAATGACAATGACATAAATAGAAGCCAAGGCAAGAGACTATGGAATAGCCAATAGGATAGGGAAATCATGAGAAGGAAATTATGGTTAGAATTGAACTACCATTGAAAAATGTTTGAGAACCATTAGCTTAGAGTACAAGGATCCATTTAATTGCTTTCTGGATATAAAGAAAATTTAGATGATAAAAAATTATATCAAGGCTTAATTATTATCATTATTATAAATGTCAGAAGAAGGAAGTTTAGTGTTTACTGTTACAAACCAAAAAGAGAATATTTGAATATAATAAATTTTTTAAGCAAGGTCACAGATTCCTCAAATACATATAGACCTCACTGGAACAGAATCAAAGACATACATTAATATTTATAAAGATTATGATAGTATAAGAAACAGACCATTATAACTTACACAGAGTGGAAACCAAGTCAGTTTAAAACTGTTACAAACTCAAAACAAAAGACCAGAAAACAGAAATGTCTATTGTGAAAGAAGGTGAGATTAGAGAATTGTTAATTTTTTAAAATTTTTATTGTGACCAAAGTGCATTACAAATCTTTCACTGCATCATTTATGGTACATAATGACAATGAATTAGGGGTATTCCCACCACCATTGCTGTCCTCCCTCTGCTCCTGTTCCCAGTATGCATCCCATACCTCCCTCCTCTACCCCCCAGTATGCTAGTGCAACTGGTCTCCACTTTACAGCTTCTTGTAGATTGAGCATCTATTCCACCGTCATTGGAGATAAAAAGGATAATAAAAAGGAGAGAAAAAAATTTGGTGACAACTACCAAAAAAAGAAAGAAGAGAGAGAAAAAAAGAAAAGAAAAATAGAAGGAAAAAAATGGACCCGGCAAATAAAAATAAAAATAAAAATAAATCTCTAAATAATAACCACAAGAGTGAAAAAGAAAGAGAAAAGTGGAAGAAAAAAGAGAAGGAAAATAAAGTCAAAAACTAACAAATCCAAACAAAACAAGAAAAAGTATGGGTGCTGGAGTAGTAGGGTTTGGTGTTCCCCTCACATTTTTTTTTTTTTTTTGCATAGGCACAGTAAGCATTGGGGAAGAAAGGGAATTCCCGTGGCCTAAGAGATTCCAAGTTTCTCCATCCTTGAAGCATACCATCATGGGATCAACCCCTGGCTCTATATATGCTCATTACCCCATCCCAAAGGATTTTTTGTGATGCCAGGAAAGTTACCTCTTGGTTGTGTGTGAGAAAATCAAGCCACTGTAGCTAGCGATCTTGGTATTTGTGCAGGTTATAGGTCAGAGTCTGGGTTAGAGTCTCTAGGTTCTAGAGGTTCCTATTCATCGTTGTTGTTGTGTTCAGTCTTCTGTAACACTTGCTCCCTGTTTTCGTTCAGTCCCTAAGCCGAAGCCTAGGATATTATGGACCCAAAGGTTCTGCTCAGTCTCTGTTGTCCAAGTTGGACCTCTGCAATAAGACATCTTATTGTTGTTGTTGTTGTTGTTTTTATGTGTCCTGGACTATAGCCTAGGGTAGGGATTTCCTTATTAGTCCCAAGGTAGGCTCTGTTCAGTCACAGTTGTCAAAGTCAGTTTTCTGTTGTTGGTGATCTTATTTTTCACAGTTCAAAGGACAATATCTCTTCTAATTTCCATTTAGTGTTAGGTGATGTGATAGGACAGCCTGGTCTTAGGTCAAGTCTTCCTTTCCTCGTTGTCATATCAAAACTGGTACAAGTTGGTTCCAGAGTAGTGTTATAAATCTCCCAGTGGAGCTTAGTTCCTGGTGGTATTGCCCGGAGCCGTATCATTTCTTAATCGGGGATCTGGGGTATCAGATTGGACTAACACTGTCCAATCTCCTGGGGACTAGTTGTATCCACATGACACATATTCAGGATGGGAGGCACCCTTCTGCTATAAAAAGTGAGTTCTTATCGCTAAAAGATAAGATCTTGTTTCTGTGTCTATGGTTTCTCCTTTATTTTTTTTTTACTGTGCCCATACAAAAACATATGGTGTCATACTGTGTTGCTCGTGCTATTCTGGGTAAGGATGACAGGCTGCACACACAGTCTCTGTCATCTGGTTTTGTTCTGAGCTTTTATCCCAGGCCAAGGCTTTTTGTACCAAGCAGCACCAAAAATGGTAAGGATAGAGAAAAAATGTATATATTAAAATAGAACAAATAAAACTGAATTAAAAAGAAAAGGTATTTGAATAAAACTGATGTATTGTTATACAGGTATTGAGCTTCCATAGGCAATATAAGACTCCCAATTAAGTCTTTTGATATATTCTTGTGGGGAGTAAAAGTCAAGGTGCTTTTCGATTCACAGGCCTTGGAAATGAGTTTGAGAGATGCTTTGATGCATTATGAGACCATATAGTGTCTTTGAGCTGGGAGTTTTGCTGAGGCCGATTCCTGTATCGTGGAACAGTCCACGATTTCGTGGGGGTGAGGGGGCCATCAAGCATGAGTCAGCAGGCATGCTGGTTGTAGTTCTCCACCTATGCATGAGAACGGGGACCCAGAGGGTGTCTTTCACTGAGGAGCTGGAAGGTGGTCTGTTGGGGCAGGAGGTTAATCTTGGTGCCTACCGAGTTAGGAACTGAGGGTAAAGACGGTTAAATTAGGGGAAGATAACAGATCAGGATTGGGAAATGAGGGGATAGAGGAGACAGGGGGGTAGGGGGGAGGCAATACATGACAGGGGCTATATATATATGAATTGTTTGTGATTTTAGCTTGGAGTCAGTATGGAAAGTCACATCCATAAAGACTGACTTTAAAGATTGTTATCATCCAAATCTTTGGTATTCTGGTTCCTTTCCTAGGAACTGTCTAGTATGAAGAACATTTTTAGATAATGCTTAAAAAGATAATGCATTTTAGATAATGCAAATGCGCCCGCATGGTTATGAAAATGAGTATTAATAAGAAAAGACACCACTGCAGGGAGTCCAGTATGAATACGGGAAAAGTTTCCCTCCTCCCCCCTCCCCCCCAGAGCCCAGTTGCCAAACCTGGCCCTGAAGACCAGTTTGGCATGGGGGGATCTCGGTCTCCTGGACTAAGTGGTCAGCCCAGGAGGCCATTGGCCAGCTGTCTGCCCAGATTCCCAGCCATACCTGTAGGAGTGGAGCAGGAATCCTGGCATGTGGGATCCTCTGGGTCCAGCTGCAGCCTCCCTGTCCCATATGAAAAAGCATGGGGGAGGAGTTTGCCTCCTCCCCATCCCCCCAGAGCTCAGATGCCAGACCTGGCCTTGAAAGCCAGCCTGGCATGGGGGGCTCTCGGACTCCAGGACTAACATGTCAGTCCTGGAGGTCTTTGGCCAGCTGTCTGTCCAGATTCCCAGCCATGCCAGTAGAAGAGGAGCAGTAATCCTGGCATGTGGGATCTTCTGGGTCCAGCTGCAGCCTTCCTCTCCAGTTTGAAAAAGCATGGGATTGGAGTTTCTCTCCTCCCCCCTCCCCCCAGAGCCCAGTTGCCAAATCTGGTCCTGAAGACCAATTCTGCATGGGGGGATCTATAACAACAGGGGAGTCTTCCTGTGCTGTGGTCCTGGAACTACATCCTGTGGTCCACATATTCTATTTGTTCCCGTTCTGTTTCTTAACTTCAAAATAAGATATATACAGTGTGCATAGGAATTTGTTCATACTTTTTGGTTATACTATAGTCCGGCCCTCCAACAGTCTGAGGGGCTGTGAAATATACCCCTGTTCAAAACGTTTGAGGACCCTCTAGTAGAGTAAAATTCACTTTCTTTATATCTGTATACCTTTATTTTCTTGTTTACAATCAATTATATTTTATGCCTTTGTCATATTTATAAGACAGAGATAACCTGATTCCCTTTTCAGAATTCCTCAGTAGACATTTGAAACTAACATTAATAATATTGTTCTGTAGAGATGATCTACAAACTCCACAGCAATCTTCCAGATTAACCAGATGTCTTTCCTTTTGCAACTTTGTGTTTAACACTTACTCTAATACATTATTTTCAAGATATCCTATGAAATTAACTTTAATTCTCTATTGCTTGCAACCAAATAATAACACTCAACACTAACTCTTCATCTTACAAACAAGAGATTTCTTAACCCATTGTTATTAAATTTTTTAAAAATTAATAAGTGTTGACTATAGGTACAAGAAATATGTAGAGGATAAAATAATAACATTAAATGAATGATGTTTAAATTTAATTTTATTCATAATATGAGGAATAAGGGGGAATCTATATAAAATATATCTAATTTAGGGATTCAGAAGATATTATACTACAGATAATTATAGTTATTTTGTGAAACATTTGTCAACTGCAAGTGATATCCATTCATGAATACTTTACTCATTTCCTAAATTTAGATGTTACTGTTACAATAATTCCACAAGAAAGAATAGTCATTCAACTTATTTTCTCTTCATAAATACATTTTATCAAGGTGAAACTTCCAATCATGCCAAAATATTTACAATGCATCTTTCCAATTTAACAAGTACATATTGTGTCCAAACTAATTTTCCTTGTTGACGTGTCATTTTCTCTCTTTTTTGTTTTCCAATTCTTTTCTTTAATATAATTTTTATTTTAATCATAATGGCTTACATATTGTTGACAACAATATTTTAGGTACATATTAACATAAAATCAGGGGAATTCCCATCACCAAATTGTCCTCCCTCCATCTCCGTTCCCGTCCTTCCCATAACCTCTTCCCTTACCCCCGGGGCTGCTAGAGTAAGTGGTCCCCTCTGTGCCTAGCTTACTACTTAGTAGTCTTACACCTGTTTGGTCTTAGTACCTCTCTTATCCCCCCCCCAACAATTGGGATGCGGGATTAGATAGTTCAAGTTATGTGGTTTTGTTTGAAGAAGAGAAAAGTAATAACCTGGAGAAAAAAAAGGATGGAAATGGGCGGAGTTCTTCTAGAGGTTTTCATCCTTGGTTTGAGAGACGAAGGGGAAAAAGAAGGTGAAACAACACAATAGTACATAAAGAACTGTCAAATAAAATATCCAGTGAGCATTCCAAAAAAAAAGAGAGGGGTATGCATCTTATAAAGGCCATGGTATTGAGATAAAAAAAAATGTGGCAGAGCACATAAGAAAAGAAAAGAAGAAAATAAATAAATAAATATAAATGGAGACATCCACTTCAATAGCCAAACCACAACAATGAAATAACAACAAAATAGATAAGTAAATAATAATAATAATAATAAATTGTTTTGTGCCTTTTTTTCTTAGTGTCACTCTATCAAGCCTTAGAATCAACAAGAAAAATAGCAAAGATATTTTATCTCTACTTTTTCTCAACAATGCTTGGAGTAGATTTCTAATATTTTATTTGACATATGACAATGTGCCATGTAGATATACTCTAATTGCTTTACTCTACTGTGAATTCCTAAAAATAGGAATGTGACTTATATTTCATTATTCTTCCTTGTATTTCTGGTACAGTTATCAAGACATAGTAAGTAATAATTTGCTTTATTACATGGATAAATAAAAATCAAGTCTACATTGAAGTTATTTTAACATTAAAATTATGTGCACATGAAATGTCAAATCTTTTATGAATCAAGTTTAAAATCAATAAAACTAAAAATAGCACTGATTATTATGTTGAGATATAAATTCAATAGAGATATTAGATGGATTTCTTATCATATATATACTCATAGAAAGCAATTGATGCTTTAATATATGTTTTTCTCTTTATATAAAGCCATATTATTCCTATGCATATATTATATCATACAGATACTTATAAATAGATTATATTATTTGCATTTTCCATTATTTTATACTATAACACTAAGTGCATGTGCTAGTGTATGTATAGACACATCTTTATATGGGTTTACACATGAGTGGATTTTTTGAAAAAGAAGTCACAAAACACAATGAAGTTCAAATAGTCTATATAAATACTTTCCCACCAGATGATTCATAAATCTCATTATTTCTACTTTGATTCACCTAACCCCAATCTGCTTTTACTCCAGTACTATTTCATGTTTCTAAATGGATTTTTTACTCCCTTATTTTCTTCTATCTATTCAAGTTAACCATCATGGGACTAAATTAGGCTCTATTTTAGAACAGATCTCATTTTATTAACCAAATTAGAGAATAAATTGCTCTAAATATTCTGAGATTTCTAATATTGCTATGGTAACTTATGTGCTTTCTTTGGCTTTGAACAATTTTGAAGTTGCAATATATATGTAAAAATATAATGTAAAATGGCTTCTTTTTTCCTAAAATCTGAGTATGCATAGAACATTAATCTCTCTCTGTGCTCAGGGATTACTTCTAGTCATGTTCAGAAGACCAAATAAGTTACCTGGAATTGAGAAGAAATCAAACATATGCAAGGCAGATACCTTAACTCCTGAGACTCTTAAAAGAGCCTTTAAAATGTAATTTGAAAGTGGACTAAATCTCTGGGTAGAAAATAGGAGTATATGTAATTGTTAAAGTGGCCATGTGGAGAAGCACAAATATCTTCAAATGCTATAAGGAAATTTCTAGGGCTAACTATTTAATAAATATTTTATATTAAAGTCAAATGCCCACTATTATCAGGATTGCCTCCCTAAAATATTAAATTTTAGAATTCATAATATTGTGAATTTTCATGGTTATATATTTCTATATTTATTTCTCACCTTTCATGCACTATTCCTGAGTCTCTCCCACTAAGACACATTTGTTCTCTACATGTGATTCCTAATCTGTTAGAGGAGCCTCAGTCCTTCTCTAATTTGTCTTTGCTTCTCATGCAAGAATTTTCCAGGTTATAATCTTTTCTAATATCTTTATTTATACAATTAAATTACAAACATGATTATAGTTGGGTTTCAGTCATATAAAGAACACCCCTTTAGCAGTGCAACATTCCCATCACCAATGCTCAAATCTCCCAACTTCCTATCCCCCAACCTGTATTTGAGACAGGCTTTCTATATTCTGACCATGCAGTTTTATTTATATAGCATGTATTTTTCTTATATTTAATTTTTATATATTTATATTTAAAATGTTCTTATTCTCTCCTGTGAACCCAGTTGCCCTTTATTTTTAATCCATTCCTCATATTATCTGCTCCAAAAAGACATTTTTTACTAATATATGTTTTTACAACTTAAATTTTATTGGTTTTCTTCCCTAGAAATTATAAGATTTTACTGAGTACACTATATTGCATCTTGTATATTTTTTATGCTATGATAATTTAAAAAATTTAGAATAAAATGCAATACTCTTTCCTGTATTATACTTCAATGTGTGTGGTTCATGAATCTTTGTTTCTAAGCCTGACTGTGTCATTCACTTCAGAACATAAGCAAATATGATGCAACCAGAGAGTAGAGATGTAATTGCAAACAGAAGCTTTTAGTTCTATTTGCCATGTGCATGAAAACTTTCCCTAGAGTGGATGCTAGAGATAAGAATAGAGGAGACAAAGCTGAGTCCCAGTTATCTTCCATGATCACTCATATCAACCAAAACCAAGCTAACTAGCAGATATTTTTGTTAAAAAATGTATTGTAACCCCAGAGTTGTTTGCCCACATAGTGGAGTTACTAGGACTCAGGGATATATTAGTCATTAGCTTTATGTCTTTCATATGTAGAACAATATTTCAAGTATTTTTTATGTTGAATTGTACTTCTTAAGGTTATTTTGATCTTTTACCCTGAGATGGAGTTCCCATATCTTTATTTAAAATAGAAAAGTTTGTCATCTGATGATAGAGATTCTAAGTAAAAATACTTTGAAGAAAAGTTTTGCGTAATTTACTTAAAGTAATCAGCATATAGCAATGATATATTCACTTATATTTATAACTAATATTAAATTTTTAAAGCCCAAAACTATATACATTTTCTTAATGGTAATGTCTTTCATTTATTCTTAATAATTTTTGAGACATTTGTGCCTAATTTGGGAAATGGGTATAACAAACTGGAAATACAATTTTTACTTTTTATCCTTTGTGAAGTTCTTCTATCTTTCTATGTTACTGTTTTCAACAATTTTTTTCTTTTTTGTTTGTTTGTTTTTGGACCACACCTGACCTCATTTAGGGATTGCTCCTGGGCCTGAGCTCAGAAATCATTTCTGCCAGGCTTGGGTGACCATGTGGTGTGCAGGTATGTCCCAGGTCAGTCACATGCAAGGCAAATGCCCTGCAGTTGTGCTATCACTCCGGCCCCTCCATAATCATTAAGAATAAAAATTAAATATATAATTGCAGTTATGGCAGGAAGAAATAAATAATTAAGGGTCTTGCTTTTGTAGATAATTGATACCATCCATTCAAAATATAGATACAGGAAGATTAGGAATTCTAGGATTAGGCAATTCAAAGATTGCTCTGAACCCCTCACAAACGACTTTTCTTTCAAGCTTTGAAAGAATAAATCTATGTAAGCATATTTTTCTAAGCTGCTAGTGCAAAAGTAATAAATATCAAGCATACAGATGATTGTGGAAACTGAATGGCTTTGCTTTTCTTCCAGGGATTTAATTTATTTTTAATATCACAGGTGGCTTGAAGCAAGGTGTAATCATCTGTCACTCTTCAGCTAAATCATATCCTCTCACTTCTGAAATATTCTTTGATCTCCCTGCCTGTAAATCACAGCCTACTTTCTTTGTCACCAAATGTAGTATATTGATATAGTAATGACATTATAAATTGCCCAAGAGGATGGGAAATATATATACTTGAAAATATGACTGAGAGACAAACTACATGTAAATATTAACTCAGACATCCACCTTTTATATTTTCCTCTTTTTGACATAAATTATAAAAATTAAATAAAAACAAAAAATACATGAAAATCAAGTTGAAAATACATTTTAATTAACTAAATAATATATTGTGACATAAGATATTTTGTTTTTTACTAGAAATTTATTTCAGGCAATCGAAAAAGTTATAGAAATATAACTTAAAATATAACTTATTTTTTATCGTACAAGTTTAATTATTGATGAACAACTGGGCTGATTTATAGCCCAAAATTTAGTATCTAGATGTGTTGAGCACTCAATAACATATTTAAATGCATTTGAATTTTATTTAATCTTAAAATGTCAACAGCCTTTGGTGGATGTATAGATTAGCCAGACTTCTGAGAAAACTCACCTTGGAATAACATTATAACTTACATTGATGTATTTTATTAAAAAAAGCAAGAATAAAGACAATAGGAAAACAATTTTGACTAAATAATGATTGCTAGAACTGTAGTGATAGAATTAAGGAAAGTGCTTACTATTTAGATGGAAAAAGATGCACAATTTGCATATTTTCTTTAATAGGAGCAACAATTGCTAACAGAAAACTATAAGCATCAAGTGGGATAAGAACATTTAATGTTTATGAGTTTACAGAAAAAAATACTCACCCAAAAAATGAAACTACGAAGAAAGAGTGAAATAAAAATCTATTATTTGGCACAATAAACCCTACAATTACATCTATATGTAAAGTAAACAGTTTGAATTATAAATTTGTTTTAAATCCTAACTTTGAAAAGAGTCATATACACATATTTATAAAGTTATTTCATTGAAAATGTCCGTTTAATATTTGAATAATAGCAGCCATGAAAATCATGAAAATATAACTCAGCCTAAGATATATATGCCTGATATATTTTCATAAAACATACTTGAAAGTCTAGTAGCTATAGGCTGTATCAACTAATCAGAAGTTCTTTATGGGATCATAATATAAAACCAACTTAACACTAATCTAGGTCTCCAATGATTTAGAGATACAGCCTCTGGTATGCATATAAAAAAGTGTCAGGTTTATAAGCCAAATTAAAAGTTGTTGTTCACAAGTTTTTTACATTAAGATACCTAGCTTTGAGGTCGTATTAATAATGCATTTTGTATTTTGTGCTTTTCAAATTCTTTACAAAGCAGTTATTAGAGCAAATGTAATTATAACTACTTTACAAATGTAAAAACTAAGGCTGAGTAGTCAATTCTGTGACCAAGTTAAAAGGTTTTCTCTAGTTTACCACCAAAGCTGTTGAATAATGACGTTGTCCAATTCTAATTAGATACAACATTAGGAGCATTGCTTTCCAATATCTGTTATAGTAGATTGCAAGAGAATCTTGAATAAATGCTCAACAAACAAAATACTTTCCGGCTTTCTTGAAACCAATGCAGTATTTAACATAAACAATGGATTTGTTGCTAGAGCATATACTAAAATATATATCATGCTACACATGGGGACTTTCATAGTATTTTTCAGTTCTTTATTAATAAATGGTTTCGATTTCCAATATATTTTGCTCTAATATTTTTATTTTTAATTAAAATAAATAGGGCCAAGGAGAAATGATAAGCTTAGGGCAAATGCACCAAACTTGGTTTTAATACCTAATATCACTTTTCTGTCTATCCAGTTTTGCAGTATCTCTGGCCAGAGAGACCTGAGAACCTTCAGGTGTAGCATTAGGCTACAATGAGTATGTGCAGAATTGTTCTTATATAGTGGCTGTCCCTCAGGATCCTCACAGCAAATTACTTCAAGCATATTAGCTTCGTTGAAGCAAGGCTCAGTTGTCTGAATATTGCTTGTAAATGGTCCCCAGAACCCAGACATATTTAAAATCCTCTCCAAAAAAACAAATATTTAAATATGGTGTGCTCTTGGGGCTGGAGTGATAACACAGCAATACTGTTCAATCCCCAGAATCTCATATGTCCCTGAGACTGTCAGGAATAATTTCTGAGCACAGATCTAGGAATAACCCCTGAGTGCTGTTGGGTGTAAATAAATAAATAAATACATACATACATACATACATACATACATACATACATACATATGTTGTACTCTCAAATTAAATACCATTGACACTACTTCTTAGCTGTTCACAATGCTTTTGGATATTTTCTTTTGAAACTTCTTCCTTATAGCTTTCCTCCTCCATATAAATAGACAGGTTTCTTACATATTTAATCTTACTTCTGAATATAAAAATCTGCTTTTTGAACTGTTCAATGATTATGAATTATCCACTTAAAAGTTTGGTTTGTTTTGCATGCAAAGAGAAATAATCTTTTATTAAAATTTTTAATAAGTTTTCTTTCTGTAATGGTTATTTTTATTTTGCATGTTTTTGTTTTGAGACACAAAGTTTGTCCCTTTTTAGCTCAATATTTAGAAGCTAGATAATATCATTATTCTGTTCATTACACTATGTTCTAGGACACACTATTTATATTGTGTTCCCTGTTGCAGTGCCAGAAGTAGTAAGCCCTGAGCACAGCAGGTTGTGGACTCCCCAAAATAAATAAAAGATCATCATAATTTGGCAGATATAAAGGAGAGAGTGACTTTAGTGTTAGGTTGGTATGAAACTGAAACCTACCAAGAATTTGGTTGAAGCAGAAATGAATTCTTTACAGGGGAATTTTGTCACCATCAAGTGAATTTTAGCAGGGAGACATATGCTAGACTTTTTATCTACAGAAAAACAGGTCTGTTCGCTTAAACTTTTGTATTTCTCTTAATTATTTTAAAGCAATAATAGGGACCTAATACTAGGATTGAAATCTAGCCTTTGACCAATACTTTCCTCCCAGTGAACTCTGCAGCTGAATGAAAATTTTGTCCTTCCTTTGCTCAATTTCAACCTTTCTGTCTTATGTATTCCTCTACTCAAAATGCCTTTTCTAGCACTTTATTTCTGTTTTAATGCAGACAATATTCTCAAAAAATTCCAACTAAATTTTAAAGAAGTTATTAATTCCTGTTATTAATTCACTTTCATATTTCTTTCTCTCACCCCAGGGATAATGTACTTTGTTTTATAGCCTTTTCTCTTACCAACACTTTGTAGAGGAGAAACAAAACAAATTAAGAAAAAAACTTTAATTTTTTGTTTTATACACCATTGTCTAGTATAGCACATGATATATAATAAGAGTTTTGAACACCAAATGAGCTAAAAAGTACCCAAACATAATCATCTCACTTCATATAAAAAGACATTGAATACACAACAAAAGTCAAAGGCACATTTCAACTTTGAAATTGTACACTAGTGTCCCCGGTGTTCATATCTGGTGAGAGAATGCAAATTATAATTTTATCCTTCCTGTCCTGAAATTCTCAGAAATGCTCATCTAATATACTTAACCCCTAACTTATGTCTCTGATATCTACTTGGTATTGTTCAGGATGAAAAAAAATCTAATGGCAGGTATTCCATCTTTCCTCTTTCCCACTAACCTTCTCTATAGTACTTGAGAACCCTAAAAGACAACAGCAAAAAAAAAAAAAAAAATCCTCTGAAAATTTGTCAGAATTGGAAAAGAACTATTGCAAGAATGATAGTAAGGCTGTGATATCTAAGACATGTAATAACACTTATTGTTCTCTATTTAAGTGTGTATCTTTATTAAAGATAATAATAGTTCTTGTTAAGAACTAGAAACGTTCTAAAATACATTAAATTGTAGACCATTTGTTAGGATGCTCATTAGTTAACTGTTTAAGCTTGACCCAAATTGGCAAATGCCCTGTAATATTATCATTTGCCAAAAAAATTATAACAATGTCCAATTCCCAGAGCTATGATAGTATCATACATATCATAAAGTTAAGAAGGGTTAAAGCTATAGTATAGTAGATAGGGTGCTTGCCTTCCACATGCTGACCCAGGTTTGATGCTTGGTACTCCATGTGGCCCCCTGTGCCCCAACAAGATTGATTCTGAGTGCAGAGACAGGAATAAGCCCCAAATACAGTGGAGTGTGCCCTTCCCCGATAAAACCCCAGAAAATTAAAACCTATATAACTGCTGTATTCATATTACAAACATCTGGGTCTTCTATTTTGTTTGTTTGTTTAATCTGGGGTCTCCCAAGAAGTATTCAGTAGTTTCTGGAGTCTCATCAGTAATTCTCATCCAACTGGGCCAATGGATGAATGAAAAAGCCTGGAACCTTTAGGGGTGCACATTAGATATGCTCAGAGAATTCTGGGTGCTGGAAATCAAACTTGGCCAGGTATGTGCTAGGTATATGTATTCTATCTCCTGATCTTTGAAATCTATTTTTTAACAAACTAATCATGAACGAGTAGATGATTTGATCAATATTTTTATAAAAATATTCTTAAGCTTCATTAGCAGCCAAGGAGAATAAACAGTCAACTAAAATAAATATTTGAAACTTTAACATTTGTCCTTTAGGCTGTCAAAAACACTAATTTTAGGGAGAACACAGTTTCTCCAGTTGTGAACTAAGAGGCTAGCTTTGGTTTTCTACTAGAACCTGGTGATGCCAGTGCTGCTATCTTTGGGGAGCCAATCTAGCAATGTTCAGGGGTCTCTGGGACATACCAAGTGGTACTGGGCAGAAGTAGGAGCTAAGAGATGGTTCTTGTGGTACTAGAATTAAGATTGAGTTTTAAGACATTCCAAGTCTATGTTCCTAAAACTTCAACCACCTCCACTGTCCTCAACAGTAAACATGTAGATGTTGCTTATGAAAGTGCTATCGCACTATTTCTAAAGCAGCTATTTTTTGAACATTTTGCTATAAATTTTCATTTCTTATCATCTTAGAATTTATATGAAGTTATCACATAAGTCAGAGCTGTACTGGACTTTCTGACATATATTGTGTTGTTAGTTTTAAGTTTAATTATGCACATGTAAGAAAGTTACTATAAAATTATTATTACTCAGAGTCAAAAACCTCTTCCTGGCTTTGTATAGAAATGAAAAATTTCAGTTAATTATAAATAGTAAATGATATTTTGAAGCTTAAGCTGTAATGAAAACTTTTAAAATGGTGAAAATAAAACAAAGAAAAAAAACAAAATAAAACAGACAAAAGGCTATTTTAACAATTGGTCAGTTTCCTCCCCCTCCACGCCAGAAGGTATAAGTTTTGAGTCAAAATTTCAGCTTAATCAGAATTTTATATATTGCAATATCTTTGTATTGATGTACTTGTGTATTTATCTTTTCCATCTCTTCTACAAAACAATTTAGTGCTAAATACATCATCCTGCTTCTGCTTTTTGTTTGTTTATAGCATTTTTTAGTCAAAGTGTCCTGAGTATAATTTCTGACACCATCTTACAAAAATAATGGCCTAATAGTATTTTTTAAAACTGAAATAAGATTTGAAAAAACTAATTTGTAAAGTTCTAGATATCTCTAGGACTACTTGAAACACACACAAAAATTATTTAACATGAAAATTAGGAGACACAAGTTTTGGAGAAGAGAATTATTAGCATCATAATTTGTTTTAATATTATATGCCTCATCTAATCTCAAAAGAACCGTGTTCCATAAAGGGAAAAAGTAAACAAATCTAGAGAACTATTTGTAAAATATTTTAGTGCTGGCAATTAAGGATAACTTTATATCTTTGATATTGGCTCCTTTTATAATTACAATGAGTAGTCTTGTGTATTACTATTGCATTTCTTATAAAACATAGTTCATCATAAAACTTGTTTGTTCTGTGTTTGGCAGCTTCTTATTTGTACTATGATTATTACCAATAAATTAAAATAAATTTGGAGGGTTAGTTTTGCCATACATACAGTGTTTATGGCTCTGTGCTCAAGTTTCAGTTCTGGTAGGCTCAAATTTCTATTTGTACTGCTCCAAATTGAATTAAGATCAGCAGTGTGCAAGGCAAGTGTTTTCCTCTCTGTACTAACATCACCAATACCACACTTTCTTTTTTTAATTTGGGAAGATTTTTAGTCACACCTTATGGTTCTCAGGATATACTCCTGTCTTTGTGCTCAGGGATTTTTCCTGGTTTTATTCTGGATACCCTACGTGGTACCAGTGATCAAACTCAGGTCAACCACATGTAAGGCTAGTGTCTTTACCCCTGTACTATCGCTCATACTCCTAAAAATATCAGATTTTAACTATACAAAAGGGCCTATAACATTTTCTTTAGTGAATTAAAACAATTTTAATGCTGAAAACATAACTTAAGTTTTATCATTTTTGTTTACTATTCTTGAGAGGGCTTTTTAGAAATATAAAACCTAAAAATATCTAAAATTTTCCTAAACTG
Organism: Suncus etruscus; assembly: GCF_024139225.1. Classification (NCBI taxonomy): domain Eukaryota; kingdom Metazoa; phylum Chordata; class Mammalia; order Eulipotyphla; family Soricidae; genus Suncus; species Suncus etruscus. The sequence goes on from NC_064852.1 coordinate 59,151,851, forward strand.
AGTAATTCTAAGACAAAATTATTACGAAGGAAGAAAACTGTAAACGAATATACATAATAAATCTTGGTTTCATGGCATCTATAACCTTTGGTTAGCAAGAAAAAAAAGGAAAAACAGTCCAAATTTATGGTACATCTAGCAGTTCTACAGATTTAAATCGTCTTAATAAAACAGTCTTTTATACTAATAAAAGATTTTTTACCTATTTTGATTCAAGATCTTTCTTATATTTTCAATACTAAACATCATCATTTACATAACTCATTCTAGATTTGACTTTTTGATTTATTTTGAATAATTTTTAAATTGTCATTATGAAATGAACTGGGTAAAAATTTTAATTTCTAAATTAAATATTTAAGCATTGAAAGGTTTTTAAATAATTTTGTCATTTTACAACATAATTTACATAAAGTTCAAAGTAAATATAGTTCTTAAATTTAGTAATCATAGAACTTAATTTAACGTAAACTGTTAAAAATACTATCTCATATATGTATTAATTAATGCATAAGGTTATAGCATGGTATAGTAGGCCAAAAATGTAGTACAGCAGGTAATACGTTCCTTGCACATCCAGGGTTTAATTCTGGTACCATATATAGTCTCTGGCACTGGAAGTAGTAATCCCTAGGCATAGAGCCAGAAGTAAGCGCTGACGATAGCTCTAATACCCCACTATAAATTATAAATCAATTTTGATTTAAAAATTTGAAATTAATTGAAAACATTTTAGCAGAATTGTAATTCTTTTCCAAGCTAAAGACTTAATATGAGTTAATATTAGCAAATATATGCCATTCTAATATTCCAAAACACTATTAACTAGGCAAATAATTTTGGGTACTTACTAGATGTACAAAACTATGCTACAGGCCAAGGAAATAAAACGTAAAATAACTTTTGTTCTAGGAATTTAACTTAAAAATATAATGTTGTAAATTATCTTGTAACACTTTGTCTTCTTAAAGTATATTGCATTTTTGCTTTCATATATTTCTTCATTTTGTTCAAGTTTAGCATAGTTATAGATCTTGGTTTTATAAAATATTTTGCCATTTATGATTGATTTATACATGTGTGCAGCCTAATGATTTTCATAAATCTTATTTCAAAATGTCTATGGCCAATCAAGTAAGGATAAACCAGCACCTAAGCACCAAGATTGTAATAGATGGTGACACACTGTGAAAATGTGTACACATGAATGTAACAATGAAATCTAGTTTAATTTATTCCTGCTGGTAGATAATAACAGGAAGTCAGGCAGACTGATGTGCAATTGTTATTTATTCAGCTAGACATTGTTTGTGACTAAGCACAATGCATAAGGCCTTCTTTCTGCCTCATTAAATAAGTTAATCATGTAGACCAGAGGGAAAATTTTTTTGAGAATATGGGTATAGTTTAAACATACATGAAGCATTTTTCATTGCTGAGAATAAAAACAGCTGTGACAATGCTCAGATATCTATCACAAGTTATTATAATTCATTAGTATCTAATGTGAATGGATAAAAATTTGAAAGGTATAAACTGTTATCTGTAAAAATGAGCACCAACACAAATTATTTTACATAATTAAGTCTAAATTTGTGATAAGAATAAAAATGAGAGGCATTTATTTCTATAAGCATCATTGAGAACTATTCTCAATAGCCCTAAAAATCTATTTTTGGCCAATTAAAATTTATTGCTGTATGTTTAATAAGTTCATGGAAGTAGTTCTATATGACTGAATATTTTTATTGTTTCTGACACCTCAGTGAGTAATGCCTTTACTTTGATAAACAGTGTGATTCAGATGGAGAGGCAATAGTGAAGAGCTGATTATAGAAATATAATGAAAGGAGAGGAAGTTGTAGGCATAGTCAGTATCAGGCCGACATTAAAATATGAGTTAATGTTTTCAGTTAATTCTTCAACTATATCTATTAACATGCTAAACATTTTTATTTTTGCTGAATGAAACATCCTTTCAAATGCACCACTTGATTTTCCAGCTTGATCTAAGTCTATTGAGATGTATTTAAGTTCCAAATATTTGATGTATCAAATATAGGTTGCTTATTTTAAACCCATTTCTGTTACAGTGGTAGGACTTTTTTAATATGCTTTTAAACATTTTAGATGTATTGAGATTTATTTGTATCTCTGAATTTGGTGTAACTTGGTAAGTGCTTTTAAACAGATTAAAAATACATATTCATGGGGCCAGAGCAGTGGTGCAAGCCGTGGCATAAAGCGTCTGCCTTGCATGCGCTAGCCTAGGATAGACCGTGGTTCCATTCCCCGGCATTCCATATGGCCCCCCAAGCCAGGAGCGATTTCTAAGTGCATTGCCAGGAGTAACCCCTGAGTGTCACCGGGTGTGGCTGAAAAATAATATGCATATTCTGCCTTGGAATAGTGAAGTGTTCTATTTCAATGGTCCTCAAACTACGTCCCACAGGTCACATATTGTATTTATTCCCATTTTGTTTCTTCACTTCTAAATGAGATATATGCAGTGTGCATAGAAATTTGTTCATAATTTTTGTTTTTACTATAATCTGGCCCTCAACAGTCTGAAGGGCAGTGAATTGGTCCCCTGTTTAAAAAGTTTGAAGATCCCTGTGTGAAGCTTATTAATAAATGTAATAATTTTTATTTTAATATGTATTAGTTTATGTAACTTATGAAAGAAGAATTTTGAAATATACAACTTTAATCCAAATGTGTCTATTTCCCATTAAAGTGGTATAATTGTTCGGTGGGGGGCGGAAGATAATATAGTGGTTAGGGAGTTTGTCTTATACATGGCTGACCCAGTTTCAACCTCAAGCCTATCTGGTCCCCTGAACTTCCAGGAGTAATTTATGAGTATAGAAATAGGAGTAAACCCCTAATTGCCAAGGATGTGGCCTCAAAACAAAAACAAACAAAAATTGTTGTTATCTAAGACCAGAAATACTTTATTTACATTATTTACTACATTATTTAATGTGAATATCTAGCAAGTATCTGACCTCAGTTCAATACCAGTATAACATAGCCACCAAATAGTTTGAAACACCAAAGCACCCTAGAGTGGCCTGGTG